>NW_025797160.1:0-217 GCF_021613505.1 Equus quagga | reverse complement strand
TTTTACATTCATAGGGTTTCTCTCCACTATGAGTTCTTTCATGGATTCGAAGATGACCGGAAGAAGTGAATGCTTTACTGCACTTCTTACATTCATAGGGTTTGTCTCCAGTATGAATTCTTTCATGAAGTCGAAGATGACTGGAAGAAGTAAATGCTTTACTGCATGTTTTACATTCATAGGGTTTCTCTCCAGTATGAGTTCTTTCATGAACTTG
>NW_025797159.1:0-10931 GCF_021613505.1 Equus quagga | reverse complement strand
ATGCTTTACTGCACTTCTTACATTCATAGGGTTTCTCTCCAGTATGAATTCTTTCATGAAGTCGAAGATGACTGGAACAAGTAAATGCTTTACTGCATTTGTTACATTCATACGGTTTCTCTCCAGTATGAATTCTTTCATGTACTTGTAGAGAACTGGAAGAAGTGAATGCTTTACTGCATTTTTTACATTCATAGGGTTTCTCTCCACTATGAGTTCTTTCATGTGGTCGAAGCAAAGCAAGATAAGTGAAGGCTTTCCCACATTTCTTACATTTATATGGCTTCTCTCCATATTTTTGATACTCATATGTTTTATGTTCAGTGTGACATCTAATGTGTGTTTTAAGGGATGAATGATGCATGAAGACTCTTCCACATGCACTGCATCCAAACGGTTTAGCTCCTGTAGTTTTCTTGTTCTCAGTGAGATTTGGAAGAAGGCTGAAGTTTTCTCCACATTGACTACCTTCTTCACTTTCACAGAGTCTCCCTACCCTATGCTTTCTGTAAAAATGAGAAGCATATTTTTAATGATTTCTCTATTAATGAGTTTATACTTCTTATGTTTATTATGATTGATAGGAAATGTTTATGTTTTCTTCCTTCTGTGAATTCTCTGAAATTAAATATACTGAATTTTCTGAAAGAGGACTTCACCCTTGTTATTTTCCAAACAGCGATATTCATAGATAAGGTTCACTAATACTATTTCTAAGTGAAATATTTTGCAAAAATTGAACCTCTACATCACATTTCAGAAAGTACATTTGGTGAAAATTTTCTAAGAATAGCTAAATTTGAAGCAAGAGTTATTTGTTTTGTTTGTTCTATTTTTAAACAATTTCTTAACATACAAGAATTCTCACATGAGACAGAGCTTTCTATTGTGTAACTCACCTTACTTTTCTCCCCTGGTCTTTGCAGTGATCTTCAAGATCACAATCTTCCCATGTTATTCCTGAAATGCAGATCCAGAAAGTTTATTCCAAATATTAGAAATTAGACAAAAATTTCTAGATTCTAAGTCTATGATAATCTATGGCCATTTCTACTTTATTTACTAACAACCTCCCCTTTCCACATTCTACATCTTAGAACACTGATGATGGGCAAGAACCACTTGTTCTTTCATTGATGATGTGAAGGAATGTCCTCATTCTTACCTACTGAGGCCAGGTGCCTGAAGGTTTCCCACATCACATCTCTGTAGAGTTTCTTCTGTGAGGGATCCAGTAAAGCCCACTCCTCTGGGGTGAAGTTCACAGCCACGTCCTCAACGGTCACTGAGTCCTAAAACACCACAAATGTGTGTAGAGTAGCATACATGAGCCTGACAGCACTGGGGATCTACACTGCAATTCTAGGAAGGTCAGACGGGATTCTATTCTCTCCAAACATTTATTCTATGTGTGATCATCACAAGCTCCCTCTTTTCTGTACACAATGCTCATCAATTTAACAATATTGTGAACACACGGAAATACACATTTTCACTGTGATCACATTCCATCCGATTTCTCTCTAAGAACAAGTTCCAGAACATGTTGGGAAATGACTCAAATGCTATACAAATGAAACAAATATCACTTGTGGACCAATGATTCTTCATAAGAAAAGTTCTTTCATCTTCTTCCATATTACCCACAGGTTACAGCACTCCATGAGGCAGAGGGTGAAATCTATGGGATGTTTCAGTGAATAAAAACATAGTGAACGGAGCCGGCCCGGTGGTGCAGCAGTTAAGTTCATATGTTCTGCTTCTCACGGCCCGGGAATCACCAGTTCGGATCCAGGGTGCAGACATGGCACCACTTGGCACGCACAGCTGTGGTAGGCATCCCACATATAAAGTAGAGGAAGATGGGCACGGATGTTAGCTCAGGGCCAGGCTTCCTCAGCAAAAAGAGGAGGACTGGCAGTAGTTAGCTCAGGGCTAATATGCCTCTAAAAAAAAAAAGAAAACAAAACAGTGAAGAACTGAAAGCTTTTTGATCTGATCCAATCAGCAAACTGAGAGTCCAGGAGACCTGTGAAATCACACTTTGACCAAGCCCAGCTGCCAACATTGTCCTAAACTACTCCAGGCCATTACAGGTAAGCAGATACAGCTGCCTGAATGTAAATATTCTCGTGGTGAAACACTGCTTTTCACTTGTGTAATATGTATCATAGACTCAGTTCTACCTTTCTCACTCTGGAAGATTTGATAGGGCTGGAATTATTATGAACTGACGGCTCAGGCACAAAGAAGAAGCCATGAAAACTTAGACCGTAAGATCACTATGCTTATGGGCCTCCTAGCTACTTCTCACCAATTTTAGCACACATTGTGAGATAATAATGTGCCACAAGAGCTCTTTCTGGTCAAATGCTAACAGTGTACCAGAGCTTGGCTCCCCTTGAGGAGTAGGTTAAGAGCTGCAGATTGATGCTAGCCCCGTGGCTGAGTGGTTAAGTTCGCGCACTCCACTTTGGAAACCTGGGGTTTCACTGGTTTGGATCCTGGGTGAGGACATGGCACCGCTCATTAGGCCATACTGAGGCGGCAGCCCACATAGCACAACCAGAGGCACTCACAACTACAATATACCACTATGTCCTGGGGGATCGGGGGAGAAAAAGCAGAAAGAAACCCACAGGTGGATTGGCAACCATTGTTAGCTCAGGTGGCAATCTTTAGGAATAAAAGAAAAGAGCTGCAGATTGCAAGGGAGCTCCTTGAAGTCCACAATGGTTTGATGTTAAATTTGCCCATGATTATAAAATACATGAAGGATTTAACAGTGGGCTCCCTCCAAAGAACATAAAATTTCCTTTGTCCAACATCAAGAGGAAGTGTTTCCTGAACAGTCACTCTGGATGATGCCCTGCCAACTTCTGATCCTGCACCTAAGGAGCTTAGAAGCTGTCATTCTTGATCTCACAGGAAGAAAATGAACAACCCTTCGTAGATCCAGGAGAGCCTTGAGGTCCCAGGACAAACCAGAATCTCCAAACTAGGGAAAGACAAAAAAAGAGATGGCATTTTGAAATATGCCCCACATATTCTGTTCTTAATAAGGCTTGTACTAAAAAAAAAAAAAAAAAGAAAAAGAAAATCTATTTCCCCAGAGTCTAATGCAAGGGCAAAAATAACAAAAAAGACAGAACACAATTTCCACAAAGCCTAGGACAAGCCTTTGTAAATGAAGGCTTAAAATACAGACAGTGGGAACACCTGAAGGAAAAGAGACAGACAGAAGAAAACATTAAGTAATAATCACCAAAGTACTCTAAAATTGATGATAGCCAGCACACTGTCCATCCAGGAAGCTCATGGAACACTAAACACGATAAAGTACAAAAGTGCACACCCAAGGGTATCACACTGAAACTAGAGAAACATCACAGACAGAGAATGTGTGGAAAAGTGCCAGAGAAGAAACACACCTTCAACAGAAAGAAACAAAGATTTGAATTAAATTGGACCACTTCTCAAAAACCATGCAACAACAGCAGAGGAGACTGAAAGAATTAGAGTGTTCAAAATAAAACTCACTTGCCTAGAATTCGGTCAAGGAAAATTATCCTTCAGTACAAAGAAGAAATAAGGACTTTCTGAGACAAAATTTGAGGAAATTTGTCCCAAGTACACATACTAGAATGAAATTGTTGGAAAGTTTATCAGAAAGAATGTAAATGATAAAGGTAGGGGATTAGAACAAGAAAAGATGAGGGAACATATCTTTTATGTTTCTTATAATTAATACAACACACGACACTTTATTTAAACTACTGTCAGGAAGAATGAACTTGGTAATGAGAAGCTAATGGACAAGTGACATAAATGACAGCAATGTCACAAGACATAGGGAAAGGAAAATTGGGGACAGTGTGTTAAGAGGTACTTGCACACAGTGAAGTGGCACAGTGTTACTTGGCAGAGGGGTGGGTTACTTGTAAATGTATGCTGAAAACTCAAGGGCAACCAGCAAAATGTGTCTTTTAAAAAATGTGTAAGTGATATGTTAAGAGAGGGGAAAAAAAGAATTACAGGAAATGCTCAATTTTAACCAGAGAAGGTCTCAAAAAGGTAGAAGACAAAAACAAACAAGGGTAGAAATGGAAAAACTAAAATTTTGGTAAATATTGATCCAACTGAATCATTAACCACTTTAATCATCAATGGTCTCATTACAACGGAAAGACACAGTAACAGAGTTCAAAAAATTCCACTGTATGGTGTCTACAAGAAACCCACTCTAAGTATAAAGTCAGAGGGAGATGAAGGGTAAAGGGATGGAGAAGAACAAACCATGCCAACACGAATCAAAGGAAGCGGCCAGAGGAATAGACATCATAGACAATGCGGATTTCAAACTGAGGAAGATGCAGAGATAGAGGGGCAGTAGGTACGGATGAAGGGGCCTATTCTCTGAGAAGGCACAGCAAGGCTGCAAGCATGTACCTTAGCAAAGAATAAAAAGAAGAGCAAGTTAAACCCAAAGCAAGCACAATAAAAGAAATAATAAAATAAGAAAGGAAATGAATGTCATTGTGCGAAATCAATGGAGAAAATGAAAAGAAAGCAGCTGCTTGTTTCACAAGACCAATAAAATTGAGAAATATGCACTCAAGATAAAGGGAAGAAGGACGACAGAAATTACTAACATCGGAAAGGAGGGGAAATGAACATAAAATAAGATTTGAGAAAATGTAACATCTATTTATGATAAACCAGTAATAGAGGAGAACTTCCACTTCTTAAGAAAGAACATCTTCACAAATCCTGTAGCTGAATTTTTGGTGTTTGTTCCATATGATATGACTGTCCCTATGCAACAAGTGGAAGAACTCACAATGACAGAAACGACTCCTGGGATTAATAAGAGAGTACAGCAAGTTTGCTTTCCTTCTAGACCCACACGAATACAGTCAACTGATGTTTGACAAAGAAGGAAAGGAGATTCAAATGAAAAAGCAAGTATTTTAAACAAACAGTAGGAGAACTAATGGATATCCACGTGCAAATACACACACACAAAACAAATGGAGACAGGCCTCACACTTTTCATGAAAATTAAGTCAAAACACATCACAGATCTAAATGTAAATCGCCAAAGGAATAAGCTCCTACAAGAGAACACAGAAGAAAATCTGGATGACCTTGTGTTTGTTGATGAATTTTCAGAGAGAAAACCAAAAAGCAAGGTCCACAAAAGAAAAAACCAAAAATTTTACAATTTTAAGTCAAATGAAAAACTCCTCCTCTGAAAAAGATGGTGTAAAGAGACGATCAACACAATTCAGAGTAAGAGAGAATCTCTGTAAAACATTTATTGGATAAATGATTGGTATCTGAAATATGCAAAGAATTCTTAAACTGTAATAGAGGAAAAACATGCAATTAAAAAATGGGCAAAAGATCTGCAGACAGCTCACTGAAGGAGAGATCTAGATGGGAAATAAGCAATATGAAACATGCTCCACATCAAATGTCATTAGGAAATTGCAAAGAAAACAACAGTGGGCAGCACTAAACACTTATGAAATGGGTAAAAGTCAAAATATTCAGAACAGCAAATATCAGTGAAGATGCAAAGCTACAGGGAATCCTAGTTCACCGCAGGTGGAAACGGGATTTGGAACACACACACTGCAAGACAGGAACCTCCCTTCAGAATAAGATACACTGTCACTACATAGAGTAAGAGCCAGCAATCACGCTCCGTGGTATTTTTCCAAATGAGCTGAAACCTTATGTTCGAACAAAACCTACGTAAGAATGTTTAGAAGCACTTTATTCATAATTGGCAAGAGTTAGAATTTTCAACAAGATGTCCTTCAAGTATCAAACAGTCAATCAGTGGTGCATCCAAACAACGAAACATCGTCCAATGATAAAAAGAAATGAGGTATCAAGCCATGGAAACACATGGAGGAACCTTAAAAGACGTTTATTAAGTAAACAAGCCAATGTGACAAGGCTATGTAGTGTATGATTCCAAGTATATGACATTCTGGAAAAGACAACAGTATGAGGCACTAGAAACATCCTTACGTGGGAAGGATTTGGAGGTTGGAGGGAGGGATGAGTCAATAGGTGGAGAACAGAGGAGTTTCAGGGAAGCAAAACTACACTCCATGATACGGAAATGATGGGGACACGTCATTACACATTTGAGAAAACCCACACAGTGTATAACACACAAAGTCAATGCTAATGTGCACCGTGCACTGTAATGTGTCCACATGGGCTTGGAAATTCTAAGAAATGTACCACAGTGATACCCGATGTGAAAAAGTGCAAACTGTGTGGATGCAGAGAGAAGGGTTATGTGGAAATGCTAAATTCTAATCAATTTTTCTGTGAACCTAAAACTGCTCTAAAAAAATGCAGTCTTTTAAAAAAAGGATGAAGACAGATATTACAAGTCAGCCCTTTTTGACTGAAACAGGACACCTCTCATTCAACTGACTTCAAGTTACGTTTTTTTCAAGATTGGCCCTGAGCTAACATCTGTTGCCAATCTTTTCTTCTTCTTCTTCTCCCAAAAGCCCCCAATACACGGTTGTATATTCTAGTCGTAGGTCCTTCTAGTTGTGCAACAACTTCAACATATTTCAATAAGCCAGTCTGTGCTCTAGGAGCCTGAGACCCACAGGGGATGGGAAACTTCCATCGAATGCCTTGTTGGGGAGCACAGCACTGGATCCTCGGAGAAGTGCCATGGTCACTATCAGTAGTGGCAGAACCCCAAGGTGGATGACGAGTGTCCTGGTGTTGCAGACCTATTAGTGTACATACAAGTGTGACTCTGAGTTCTATTTTGGGGATCTCTGAGTCAAGAGGCTGCCAGAATTCTTTTACAACAAAGGGGCAAGACACTGGTTGCTTTATAGAGTTTCAGGTGCCTGGGCTTAAGTTGGGTTGAATGAATCTCTTCACTGGGCCAAACTCAGACTGTGGTGTGGTTCACTATAACCCAGAGGCTCAGGATCTTTGCGGCAACAGGTACAGGGCTGGGAGCAACAGCAGAGTGACTTAGGGGCCCTGGGGAGCCCTCTGGAATCTTGCTTCCTACTGGCTGCACTCTCCTGGCCCTTCTTTCTCTCTGAAATATTTGCTCTTGAAGGAGTGACCATCGGATGGGCTCAGCACAGTGACAGGGTACAATCATCCTCATAACCACAGACTCCCCCTAATGTCAAGGTGACTCCAGCCTCAGTCTCTCCTTCACTCTCAACACACAGACAGATGCCACCCAAGACACTGACAGAACATCACATTAAGGAGGGCCGGGTTCCCAGACTCCTGCCCACAGAGGACAGGAATTTCCAAAACTGCCAACTCAGTGTCCTCTGCAGTTAAAACCTGGGCTTGGTGGGGTCAACAGTGCAACACAGGGCAGCACGGCGCCCAGGAGGAGCTGCCCAGCAAACAGCAGCCCACAGTGCAGGAGCCTCCAGGCTTTCTCATCAGCCCATCCAGGGAAGAAGGTCCAGGGGAAATGGAGGGCGAGGCTTAAGTGTTCAGTCATCAAACATCATCAGTACCAAATCCTGGCCACTCATTAGACGAACAAACCTGAGGGACAAAAATAGGCATTCACACTAGCTGGTTTTTATATAAAGAAACACTAACAGGATGATGAAGCAGTGAGCAAAACTGACCAGTCGAGAGTGGCTGGAGGAAGAGCAGGAGTGGGGCAAGACATGTGGGCAGGAAGTTGTCTTAAGTTACTGCCCTCTCTTACAAATTTTTTAAACATTCCCATGCAGGGAGCAGCCCGGTGGCCCAGTGCTTAAGAGCGCACGTTCCACTACAGTGGCCCGGGGTTCGCCGCTTCAGAACCCAGGTGAAGACATGGCACCGCCTGGCACGGCATGCTTATGTAGGCGTCCCACATATAAAGTGGAAGGAGATGGGCACGGATGTTAGATCAGGGCCAGCCTTTCTCAGCGAAAAGAGGAGGATTGGCAGTAGGTAGCTCAGGGCTAATCTTCCTCAAAAAAAAGAAAAAACATTCCCATGTATTCTTCACTTGAAATAAGGGGAGAGCAGGGCAGGCCCAGTGGCACAGCAGTTGAGTCCACATGCTCCGCTTTGGCAGCCTGGGATTTGCCAGTTTGGATCCTGATCATGGACCTATGCACTGCTTGTCAAGCCATGCTGTGGCAGGTAACCCACATATAAAATGGAGGAAGATGGGCACGGATATTAGCTCAGGGCCAATTTTCCTCAAAAATAAAATCAAATAAGTAGAGGCATTTAAATATGCCATATTTTCCTATGTTTGATCATTACTTTTAAATAACTTTTAGTTTTAACATTTCTACGTAGGAAACCATTTCAAGATTTAATCCTTTAAACACTAGTGGTCATAAAACTGTACACCACAAAAAATTTACCAATCTCTTTCTAACAAAAAAGACAACGGGCATTCTTGTTTCTGCCTCCACTATATCTACCCTGGGAATATTTTTAGGAAGGAGTAGCATATTACCCTACCTTAGGGGTTTGCAATTAAGTCCTGAAATAAACTAGGAATTCCAAAGTTTTACACAAGCTCTGACCTGATTCCTCATATCAATGAAAAGAGAAATTCAAGTGCCTTTTCCCACATCCATTAAAATAGAATTCAGGGGCTGGCCCAGTGGCATAGTGGTTAAGTTCAATTTGCTCTGCTTCAGTGGTCTGGGGTTCACATGTTTGGATTTCAGGTGTGGACCCAGCACCCCTCATCAAGCCAGGCTGTGGCAGCATCCCACATAAAATGGAGGAAGATGGGCACAGACGGTAGCTCAGCGACAATCTTCCTCTCACACACACACACAAACAATAAGAAAATAAATAAAATTCATTTGCCTTAGGAATAGTATAGTCTTTTAAATGTCAAAGCTCTCTAGGGACATGGAGACACAAAACTGATGTAAACATGGAAAATGCACCTGACAAATAAAAATGGCAAGTAATAGGAGATATTGGAGTACACGAGGAAGCCATTTTGGGTAAACCTAATTCGGCCTGACCTTGTCTTTCCAAAAGGGCCTGACTGTGGCCGTTGAGCATGCATTGTACATCTGCTTTAGATATTCCCCATGGCAAGAACAAAGGCCCTTGAGATAAAGGTGCAACTTCTCTTGCCCTCCCAACATTGGCATTTCTTTAAGGATTAAGCATCTTTCCTTAGGCTAGGAACTGATTGCTTGTGGTGCCCGCCTGTGAATGCCCAGCTCAAGACAATAGACTTGCCTCGTGCTACACCCTCCAGAGATAGCAGACCACTACCTGCTGTGTCCATCAAGTGCTGTGCCGACAGGGCAATCTTGTGACTGTTGTGGAAGGGACATTTCAATCATATGTGAAACACCCTCTTTGAGGGTATATAATCACCCTGTGTTCCCCCACTTCTTTGGAGTGCTCTGTTCCTTTGTGGAAAGACTCTCCCGGGTTATAATCCTCAGATTTCAGCTCAGAATAAACTCACCCAAATTTTCATTTATAGATTGGTTTTTTTCATCGACACACCTGAGAACTGAAATACACCCATCTCACCTCTTGAGGTTCTCTTGTCTAAATGGAAGAAAATTGTTTCCACAATTGTCTTGCCTTGCTCACATCGTATCTCTGACATTAATTTCCAAAGCCAAGTGCAAATGGAAACTAGAATCAGAGGATTGCAATCTTCAACTAATCAAGGTATCCGAGGACAGAAACAGGAATATTCCAATCAGCTCATAGAAGCAGGCTGCTGGCCTGCAGTTCACAAGGAAACCCACACTCAGAAAGGGACCATATTCCCAGACTGGAGGTGTAGACTCTCCCCACTAAGACAGAACCCCTGGAGAGGGTCAGTCCCTGGGGAAGCGGGGGGGGAGGACACCTGAGCAGCCACAGGGATGAACTCTGGGAGCCCCGCAAACCCTCCCTCTCCTGTGAGCATGGAAGCACTGCCTCCCTCAGGCTTCCACTCTCACACGTGAGGAAACTCTCAGCCGCATTCAGTTTAAGCTTCTGACACACATGAACTCCAAATTCATGAACTCTTTGTCCACAGGACAGAACACCCGATCTTCACAGATTTCCTCACTGTGCAGATTACACTCTCAGTGCACCTACAGTGTGGTGCAAAACTCAAACGATGTCTAAAATGTCCAGGCCTAAGAACCACAACCACAACCTCAGACAGGGCATCACTCCCCACCCCATGAGCACGTGCGCCCCCAGCTGTCCAGGGCTCTGCAGCTCCTCTCAGGAGAAAGGCTCCTTCCATGGGGGTGTGAGCAGTAGGACACCTGCAGGGGGAGGCTCCCCAGGAAGGACAACTGGGCCTGCAAGGCCTTCCCTCTGCAGGGTCAAGGGGGCCTTAGCTTGAGTCTTGGACTGAGGGCCTCTGCTCCCCACTGGAGATGCTTTGGAACAGCATTGTTATTTTAAATCAAACAAGCCCAGTGTTGGAATAATCCAGCAAAATCACTTAAACCCAGTCCTTCCATGGAAAATAGGGAAGAAAAGTACAAGGTATTTCTACCACTTCAACTAGAAACCCTCAAATATCTATTCCATTCAGCAAAATAATGTCGGTTGATTATTAGTGTTACTGAACGAGGGTTCGCCACCTGATGCGCACAGAAGCTGAGACCACGGCACACCAGGCTTTGAAAGAAGGAACAGTTGATCCATTGGCAAGGAGACAGGAGGACAGGCTCTCGACTCCGTCTCCCTCATCCAAAGCATGGGCTGAGGCTTAAGGGAGCAGGGAGGGCCGGCTGGGATGCAAAGACCTGACAGGGTGAGGTTAGACTCGCAGATCAAAACTTTCTCTTGCGCACAGGCTCCTGGCTGGCCTCCTCCTGTGGCAAAGAGCTTTAAGGTCCTGTTGTTAAGATGGGCTTAGCGATGGGAGGCTGGCAGGAAACGCACCATAAACAAGGGTGAAGTCTTCA
>NW_025797158.1:0-38105 GCF_021613505.1 Equus quagga | reverse complement strand
TCAGAAGGAAAACACACTCAGACAGTGACTACATCCCAAATTGAGGGAAGAAACACTCCCAGTTGAGATGTAAGCCCTGTCACCTGCAGACTCGGGGCCCCAGACTCCAGAAGTGTCCACAGGGAGGCTGGGTCCTGCTGTGGCCAGTGCCAACCAGTCCCTCCTCCCCATCTCCTCACCCCAGGGCAGCACACTCATCATTTCTGGGTCTCCTCGGTCTCCCTGAGTCCTTCTCATGGCTCCTATGGCCAGCGCAGCTCACAGGAGGACAGACAGGGTGGCAGAGCCACCAGGGACCATTCAGGACACGTGACAATCTACCCCAAGCACGACAGGAACAAGAAAGGAGCTCCAAGTGGATACACTGCATTACCCCACCCACCTGCCCCAGGGGCTCCCCTGATTGGACAGTCAGGAAGGCCCCACCCTCTCATGGATGAGTGACAGTGAGGGGGAGGCTGCATGGCTCCAAGGAAGCCACCTAGGCTGCTGGCTGGAACCTGACTCACTGGCACATTTGCATTTACACACAACTTCTTCCTGCCCTGGGGCTGCCTCTACTCTCTTCACCCAGCTCTTTATGAACACATGGGCACAGGTGTGCACAGAGAATTCCTGACTGAGTTTCCAAAGGGAGCAATATGTCTAACCCACGGGGGTGGCCCAGGCCAGGCCACACTGAAACAAGAGGGTTTTATGTGCTTTAGCAGTCAAGGGCTTGGGGTAAGGCTTCAAGGCCAATCATGGAATTATGCCCCTTGTATAGAATCGGAGACATTTAAATAGGACTTCACCATTTGTCGCAAAGAGCCAGGCTCCAGTTTAATCTTTGAATCTTGCTAGTGGAGCCCTCCACCCATGCCTTCCCCATCCCCACTCATTTGGTGCTTAAGATAAAGAATCCCAGAGCACTTGGCTCTGGTGCGAAGTTGGAATCCCACAGCCCTACCCTGGGTACAGGGACTCTTCAGTCTTGTAACCCTGGGCCACTTGGACCAGTGTGAAATGACCCATCTCTTATCAACACAGTGATCAAGAGCTGGTTTTCAGAAAACTACAAAGCATGACACCAGAGCACATGCAGAAGAAATCTTGACCTGAAATGACACCAGAACCCACCACTGTCCTCCCCATGGAACTAAAGGAGGGGGACACGACCAGGACTTGAAAGTCACACCCTCATCAGAGGTGAGGGGTCCATCGTGCAGGAAGATCTGCTGTTGAAACCCATCCACACCTTGCCCTAACTGCTTAAAACCTCGTCATGTTTCAAACCTACCAAAAATGCTAAATGCCTCCAATGCACACCTGCCCCGACAGCATTTCCACAGGCCAGCCTGTTCCCTCAACCTCTGAAATTTTCCCCAAATCCTGAATCGGCAATGCACATCTGACAGCATGTGCCTCCTGTCTCCTTACAGATTGACTGAGGATAACCTGTTTTCTTTCCCCAAAGGCTGATGCGGGAATAATTGGCTTTTTATGTGCATTGGTTGGGAGAACCGCATCTTTGTCTGTTAACAGTCTAACCACAGGGTGTGACACACGGTCATTAAAGTCAGCTGTACATTTTACACTAGGAGGAAATTTATTTTAGATCAGTTTTTACCCAAGTCCCTAGAGACCTCGAAAATGTTAACCACTATGCCTAAGGGAATTGATTCCTATTTTCACTGTCATAAGGAAAACAATAAATCCTCATGTAAATGTGGGATGCATCTAGAAACTCTTCCACTGCCCCCAGCTTTACTGAGATATAACTCACTAATAAAATTGTCCACATTTAAAGATAAAATCATGATGATTTGATATACAATTTGTAGACCTGAAATTCGCTAAGTCAGAGGCTTAAGTGTTCTCAACACACACACACGTAGGAACCCACAGTTGGCAATGATGGATCATATGGTAATTTTAGGTTGTGTATGTGAGGAAATCCCAGACCTTTTCCCACATTAACTACACCATGTTGTATTCTTACCATCCGTGTATGAAAGTTCACATTTCTAAATATATCCCCAAGAAAACTTATCATCTTCCTTCTGGATTGTGGCTATCCTAGTGGTTGTGAAGCCTTATCTAACTGGGGTTCTCATTTGCATTTCCTTGATGACTAACAATGTCCAGCATATTTTCATATGCTCTTGACCACGTGTCCATCTTCTTTGGAAAAGAACATACTGAGATCCTCTGACACATTTAAATACAGTTATTTGACTTTTTAAAACTAAGTTTCAAGACGTATTTAGATGTTTTTCGTACCAGTGCCTTATGAGATATGTGGTTTCCAACATTTTCTTCCATTCTGTGGGTTTTGTTTACACTCTGTTGCCTTAAAACTTTTACTTTAAATTGTGGTAATATACAGATATCATGAAACATACATTTCCACCATTTTGGAGGTGTATAGATCAGTTGTAGCACATGTCAGAATCTGCTGGATGGCAGTGCATAACTGGGCAATACCTCTTACATTATGTAACTGCACCCCTAACTTTCACAAGGAAGATGTCCCACTGGTTGACGCCCCTGAATTTACATCACTGAGTCAGCAAGGACCTACCAGGGGCACTCAGGACTTCCGAGTTGCTTCCTTTCACAGGGCCATACCTCCCTGGTTAGGAGGAAAGGTAAATGAGAATATGATCAGAAAACCTCACCTCAGCTCTTGAAGACATTGCAAACCCATTGCTAAGACAAGAGCTGCCCAACAAAGATCCTTAGACTCTCTGGCCACAGTTGGCCTTGGCACCAGGACAGCCCTTGATTCTCTCTTAGCTGAGCAGGGAGGCGTCTGTGCTGTGGCCACCACCACCTGCTGCTCCTGAATGAACACATCTGGGGAAGGTGAAACTCAATGACACAGGATCACTGAGCAAGCAAATAGCTTTATTAGAAGGTGACTCCTTCCATGGGGGTCTTTCTTTGACTTACTGATTGCGACTGGTTTGGTCTTGGGGACCATGGCTCCAAAGTGCACCGCCGATGTTCAGAGCTCCCCTGCCTACTGGAATCAGCATGGACTCCCCGGCGCACTGTGTATCGCTGATGCGTCAAGTGCGTGTTTGTAGCTGCTAACCACCGAACAGTGCTCTCCCTGCACTGGAACCTCAGAAAAGGCCAGAGGTGATCACCCTACAGACTGTGAACCTGCAGCCTTTCACAGGGTAAAGGCTGTAAACCTGCAGGGCACAGGGGTTAAATAAAAACACCATGACCTCTGGCTATGACCCAAGGGAAGAGCAAGACCTGAGAGAATGTCACAGCAGTAGCTGAGAGGGGCACGAGTGCCTTAAATTTGATCACATCTCTGTTAAGCTGCGAGTCTCATCAACGACGGGAAATTGTAGAAAGGAAAACCACGAGCCCACGATGGAGTCATCTTGCTACTCCCACATCACCCAACCAGGGCCAAATCCCTCACCTAAGCGAAGCTTCAGCCTTTCCCAGGAATCTAATAAGACCCTCCTATCCCAAAAAAGAGGTAACCTGGCCTAAAACATTCCGATTTTATGTTTATGACTTCGTTTTCTTGCCTTTACATGGTTTCCCTTTTCTGTACCATTTCGAGCTCCTCTCTCTTGCTGGATGGGATGCTGCTCACCTCACGAAATGCTCAATAAAGCCAATGAGACCTTGAAACTTTACTGTCAATCTCTGTTATTCAAGAGTATGAAAAATAAAATGGTTCATACACTCTGTTTTCCATGAATTGTTTCTTTTGAGTATCAAGTTTCAAAAATTCAGCCTGAGATCTCAAAGTGTGTCTGAAGGCTGACATCCAGCATGTCTTCTGGGACTGGCATCTCATTTCCCCATGCCCATGTACACAAGAATGGAATTCATTTCTTCTAAGTCTTTTCGGTATTTATGCAAAAGATGCAATTACAGTACACATTTTCTCTCCCCTTTGATGTGCAAAAGTCAACTGCCTTACATGGTGAAATGTGCTTTGCTTTCTTGTTCATGTCTAATACATCCCACACCTAGGTCATGCCAATGTGGTGTGCCACCAGCACACGTGATGGAGAACACCACAGAGCTGCTGCTGCTGTCCCTAACCAGGCCGTCCCTGATCAAAGAGGGGACCCAGTGCTCAGCAGGCTCAGTCAAACTTCAGGCAATCAGGCTAGAAGATGCCAACAGTCTGCCTCATCTTCACAGTTTTACAGACTTTTTGCTCAGTGCCAATGGTCGAGCTGCCTGGTCACAACAACATCAACTCGTTATTCGAGGCAACCTTTGGAAGAAAGACTGTGTGATAATCTTTCCCATAGTTCCTCAAATACAAAAGAAGGTCACACGGGTCTCTGCACAGACTGAACATCAAACCATGGAGCCTTACCTCAACCCTCCGGCTGAGAAATTAGTTACTGATTCTGAGACACACACTCACACCTCAGTTGAAACCAGAAGCACAGAAAACAAACGGGGGGTCGGGGGTGGCTTTGGAGCCTCAAGACAATGAGGTGCCCCCATGCTCCCATGGGAGGATGAGGACGGCTTATTTGAATAATTCTCTGGACACACATGGTAATGAGACCCACTATGCTACAGACTAAGACTGTAATAGTATTCTGAAAAATTATATTGCTATACTATACACGATAGAAATTATTATATATGTTAGTTACATGAAATATATTCTACTTATATATAATACTGATTATGTTTAACAATATACTATATGCCACCTATACTATATACAGATAACATACTGAATATACCATTTGTGGAAATACATACACACTGTATTCTACATTCTCCCTATGTATACACACATACACACACAGATACACACTATATTTAGCCTTAGAAAAGTTTATACGATACTACATTATACTACAGCATACAGATACTTCTTTTAAGATAGATGAAAAAAGCCTACAAAAGTACTAATACACTGATTCCAGCAATATATCACAGGACCTAAAACCATGACCATGTGGAATTTAACCCAGGAAAGAAATGGTTTTGCCTCTGAAAATTAATTAACATAAGAAACCATTAATGGAATCAATGTCAAGAACGAGAGGATCTTCTCAACAGATACAAACAAGCACGAGACCAAGTTCAACAGCCCTTCAAGGAAAACACTCAGGAAACTAGGAGAACCTCCCTCAGTCAACTCCCTCACCCTGAAACGAAGCATCAGCCAAGAACCCACAGCTGATGTCACTCTTGATGGTGAAGGACTGCGGGCTTTCTCTCTCAGATCAGAGAGAAGACAGAGATGTCTGCTCTCACCAGCTCTACCCACCATGGTGAGAAAGGTGCTACACATTTCAAAGACATACGCCTGCAGACAGACAGACAAAGTCAACAAAGGCTTCCTCACTGGACACACACGTGCACACACCCACACGAGACACACAAAGTCACCAACCCTCAGAGATAATGGCCCACACACCCACAGCCCAGGCCCTGAAGAGGGAGAGTCAGGGCCCACGATGACTGCAGTGATCACCGTGTCCCAGCCCCTCACGCTGCTATGATCATTTCCAGAAACACGACCCTTACCATGTGTCCCTTCCTCACTGTGCTTTCCCATTGGAAGCTCAGTGTGCACAACAAAGGTCTGTGCATCGTTGCCCAGCTGCCATGCCCTTCACTTCGGTCTTTGTGATCTGGGATCTGTCAGTGCCTGAGGTCTCACCTGCGTGCAGACCTCTTGTGGGTCAAGCCCATGAGCCATCCTCACCAAGGCCTTTATGACTGCCCCACCCTGGAACATTCCATGATGGAGAGGTGGACACCTCTGGACCTCAGACCCCAGGTCACCCAGCCACAGACATCACCTGAGGGACCCAGAAAATTGCTGCAAGTTGTTGCAAGAGCATGCGGGTATGTGGCTTGGCTCTTTTTTGCCTCTTCCCTTCAAGAAGCTGTGGGTGAGGCCTCTGACAAAGGGGGGATGTCCTGCATACCTGTGCAATTCGGAAAGCAGAAATCCCCACAATTTCCCACCTCTTCCATTGGCATGGTGGCAGTTGCATTCTGGGACCCACATGAAGAGAGAGGACCCCTGACTGTGGAGGGTCTGGCTGAGATTGCCATTTCCCACAGGCCTCAGGGCTCCAACTCTGCAGGGTGAGTCCTGATCCAGAAAAAGTAAGCACTGGCCTTGGTGGGTGGGCTCCAAACTCACTCTGGAGGTGGGTTCTGAGGTGAGCCGGTGGGGTCAGTACACGAGCCACTGAAACTGCAGGGTGGAATGTACCAGAGATTTCAGGAGAGTGATTTAGGTACAGCCGGGCACCTTGGGAACTCCCAGAGCTAGGACAAGGCAAGACAAATCCTTGACAATATTGGTGTCATCAAGACTATTGTGAAACTGTGCTTGTTGGTGCAGAGGTGATGTGTATGTGACAGTGAGGAGTACTGTGTTCCGGGGGGCCTGTGCCTCAGGACATGGGCTCTGGGTTCTGCCATTGCCTCACCTCACAGTCAACACAGGATTACAAATGTGAAAATAAATATGGGAAATCTCATTTACAATGGAATCAGGAAGAGGCCAGCCTGGGGGTGTAGCGGTTAAGTTCACAACTCCACTTTGGAGGCCCGAGGTTCACCAGTTCAGATCCTGGCTGCAGACCTATGCACCGCTTGGCAAGCTATGCTGTGGCACACATCCCACATATAAAGTAGAGAGAGATGGGTATGGATGTTAGCTCAGGGCCAGCCTTCCTCAGCAAAAAGAGGAAGACTGGAGTGGATGTCAGCTCAGGGCTAATTTGCCTCAAAAAATATATAAATAAAAAAATGGAGTCAGGAGACCTGAAGGGTTAACACCCACCCATTAGTACTCGCCATACATTGCAGACCCCAAAGAAGTGTCCCTCCCATTCCCCAACAGGAAACCCCTTACTTTACAGACCTCAGCAAGAGGGACAAAGAATTTCTCCTTGCCCAGCAACAGCCCAGCCAATGACAAACCACCACACTCAGCCACTGTCAGTACCCTGATCTCTCCTCCTCCTTCAAGGGACTTCTGTTGGGAACAGCCCCTCCCAGCTCCCTCCTGTCCTCTATGAAAGCAAGCTCCTTTGTTCTCTTCTCCCTCCCTGCCTATGGCTCACCGTAATTTGCAGGTCCTGAATTCTATTTCCTCTGCTACTACCAAATAAACACATTTCCCTGGTAAAACCACTGACTTTTTCAATTTTAAGGTCAACACAACAGAAAACTTCCAGAGTGGGACACATGTTGCATCAAAACATGTTTCCCAGCAGGGAGGCACCAATTGGGCTTCAAATGGGAAAGGTAAGAGCTGGAGACAGTCTCAAGACCTGCTCTGGGATACATGATGCTGACGCCCACGGGTTCGACGAGGATGCGCCCAGGCAGATCCCACGTGGAGATGTCTCAGGTGCAGCTTTACGTTTCAGGTCACCTCATTCCCAGGATATGACCCAGGAAACCTAGTGTCAACTGAAAGATGGAGGCCGGGAGCCCCATCACTTTCTCATCAGTTATGTGAATGACACAAGGGCAGGTGTAGCCCTAGAGGGAGTTTTCCAATTCAGATTGGGTACCAGGAACAGTCCATAGTGGCCTATGTCCTTCTTTCCCAGTCCTTCCACTCCTTCCGAAGAAGGAACCCAAGGTGGTAGAAGGAAGTGTTGCACACGTAGCAAAGTTCAGGAGAGTTTCACGTTCTCCTAGCATGTGAACATCTCTGTTGTTTTCTATTAATTGTTTTCAGGATATTCACATACAGAGAGCAGTGGTGAGTTTTCCTGAATGTACAGTTACACCACCATCAGGATGGAGGACGCTCCTTCACCCCAGAGGAACAGGCTCATGCTGCCCATTGTACTGAACCTGTCATCCTTAAAAATTTATCTGTGTCAGGCTCCTATGCATTTCCCTCATCCAGAATGTCACACAAGTGGAACACCATTTTGCCTTATGAGTCCTGTTTGGAAACTGATGCCGTATTTGTCAAATTGCATTAACTATACAAAATTTGTGGTATTCTGTGAGTTGGAAATTTTTGACATTGCCCAGGAGAAGGGCACACATTATGCCTTCAAACTAAGAGATTCCACTGTTATGAGGTATGCGAATTTGAGTGAGACCAAGCGCCTAACTTCCTTCATTTGCATCACGGGGGGAGGATGGGGGCAGGGAAGAAAATGAGATACCAATAATTATCAAATCACATAATCTCTACACTGCTAAGAAAACACAAATTAGTAAAAACAAAAGGGAACAAGCTTGCATTTCCATTGTTGTTTGATGGAACAAAAGCTGCCAAGTTTTACTCCGGCTTCCATAACATCTCATGGAACTGTGAACATGGCTGAGAGGAGTGGAGGCGGAGGGGGCAGCAGAGATTCCACATCCTCTCTGACACTCCACCCTCCCAGCACCTGATGTGGTCACCAGCCAGAAACTCTCTGAATTCTGTCTGTAAGGGTTCCGATGGAGGTTTCATTAGATGGGCACAATTTATTAAATCATTGCCCATTGGTGATTAACTCAGTCTCCAGCTCCTCTGCTCTCCACAGACGCTGGGAGCTGGGGCTGAAAGTTCCAACAATCTATTCAAGGCTTGGTGTTTCCGGCGTCCAACCTCCAATCTGAAGCCATCTAGGAGCTGGCCAAGAGTTGTCTCATTAAAACAAGGGACACTCTATCACCCTTCTCACTCAAGAAATCCAAGGGCATCAAGAGGTTTTTACTAGGAACTGAGGACAAACAACAAATATCTCCCTTACAATACCACAGAAGGTCAAGCCCAGGGACACAGGCTCACTAGAGAATGAGAGCAAAACATCAGACTAGGAATGCTTCCCCTCTGCCCACACCGACCTCCACATCTACTGGACTCTCGTTTAATCATAGTGGACCACACTCAAGGAACTAGATGCTGTCTGGTAACATCAAGAAGACAAGGGTGTCCCCTCCCAACACTCCGAGTCCAGCTGTACTGGAATTCTGAGTTAAGGCAATTAGACACAAAAAGGAAATAAAAGGGACAAACACTAGGAAGCAGGAAATAAAGCTGTTCTTGTGGCACAAGATCGTCCCCAGCAAGCAGGAGACTACAGTGCAGGCTGCCACCAGGCAGCAGAGGAAGGGAGCAAAGTCAGACCCAGAGAACACAGACCCACAGGTGGGGTCAGGTCTGCACATGCTGCTGAGGGCGCCAACTATTATGGTCACCTGCAGAGGGGTGGTTCCCTTGTTGAGACTCAGGCCAGGGTGGCACACACACAGAGGGTAGGACAAGCCTTAGGACTCACATCATAGAGGTCTGAGGGGAGGGCAGGGCCGGCCTCTCAAGCAGCTCTCACAGGGCTCAGGAAGCAAGGAATGGAGCCTGGCCTGGGGGTTCACTGGGCCTGGGGGTGGGGCCGGGGCAAGATCTCTGCACACAGGCAGGGGCTGGGGTGGTGGGAATCTCCTGCCTGCTCTAGAGGAGAGAACACCCAGGCTTCCTCCTCAGCTTGTCCAGGTCGGGGCACAAGGGGAGGAGGGTGGGTGGGGCTTAAGCTGTGAGAAGTCACCCAAAAATCTGGAGTCTGACTGCTCACTACAAGGACAAATGTGGCTAAGAAAAATATGCATTTTCGAAGGATTTATACAAAGAAACACTAACGAGGGCTCAGAAATGATCAAAACTGTGTATTTGGGGTGACTGGAGTAACAGGGCTGGAGGAGACCAGGATAGGTTGTGCGTTTGCTATCTTACAGATTTACTTCAAATAAACAAATTTATATCCTTTAATTTTAACTCTTGTACATAGAACGCTAGTCTAAGATTTAATTCCTTTAAAGACTAACTTGGAGAAAAGTGTAAACTATACAAAATTAAATTTTGAAATCTCTAACTAAAAGGACCTGTGGCATCCTACTTTGTCCTACCTCTATAGCTCACACTGGGCTATTTTCAAGAATAACAGCCTATTATAGGGCAATCGGGGTTTGAGTTTAAAGCCTTAACTGTATTAGATTTTCAAAGATTTACATAAGCTTTCAGAAGCTTTCCTCACATCGATTATAACACAATTTCAATTGCTTTAGCCTTTTAAATTTCTGTGTTCTCTAGAGACACCCACATAGAAAAAACCGACCTGAAAATGAAAAAATTTTCTTGCTTTCCTCACATCAAATTCCTCAATCAACTTACAGTCTCAGGACCCAAAGTGCCAAGGGAAACGAGAGCCAGAGGGCTGCACAAGTCCATCGATAAAGGAATCCAAAGGGAAGAAACACAAACACTGGAACCAGCTCAGATGAGCAGCCTGCTTCCCACAGGACAGAAGGAAAGTCACAGTCAGAGGTCCCACGTTCCTGACTCTCCTGGTGGAGACAGAGCCCTGGAGGGGGTCAGTCCCTGGAGAAGGAGGTGAGGGCACCTGAGCAGCCACAGGAAGGAGCTCTGGGAGCCTCACACACCCTCCTCTCCACAGGGAACGGTGCACACATTCCCTCTCTCAGGCTCCCATTCACACAGTGAGGAAAACAGCTGGATTCAGTTTCAGGTTCTGACCCAAATGGACCCCCAGATTAATGGGCCCTCATCCAGGACACAGAGTTCCTGACTCACAGATTTTCTGAGTGTAAACAAATTACTCTGAGTGCACCTACACTGCGGATGCAAAACTCCAATTATGTCTAGAAACAGGCCCAAGGGAACCACAGCTACAACCTCAGACAGGGCGTCACTCCCCACCCCATGAGCACGTGCACACCCAGCTTTCCAGGGCTCTGCAGCTCCTCTCAGGACAAAGGCTCCTTCCATGGGGGTGTGAGCAGTAGGACAGCTGCAGGGGGAGGCTCCCCAGGAAGAGCAACTGGGCCTTCAAGGCCTTCCCTCTGCAGGCCCAGGGGGGCCTCAGCTTAGACTCACTGCCCTCAGGCCTCTGCCCCCACTGGAGTTTTTTGGACCATCACTGATATTTTCAATACACAAACCCAGTGTTTGAACCATCCAGCCAACACACTCAAACCAGTCTTTAGGTGGAAACGAGGGAAGAAAATGGTACTGCAATTTGCTCAATCAACAAGAAACCACACAAGAATATATTGCATTCTGGAAAAACAATGATAATATCAGATTATTTCCAAGACAGGAAATATTATAAACTATGAATACCACCTGAACACTTCAGGTCTGCAAGTCTAAGCTGTGGAAATCCATTTGAACTCACCCAAAATAAAAGAACAGACCTCAGAATATTACGACCCACGATGGGAGGAAAAAAGAGAAACAAGAATTGAGTGCAGGCCACATAAAACTGGAATACTTTAGTTTTTCTGAAATTCACCTCTTTCGTGCCTCTTTGGAAATCCTGTACATTGTGTTTCGTGTTGATTAAATAAATTTTTACTCATTGAAAAACTGAGACTAAAATAAAGTGAATAAACTTTTCCAAAGGTGACTAACGCAAGTGGGGACAGTGCTCACAGGACAGGGCACCCTGGGTATTTTCTGAAGAGGAACCGGCCCCCAGAGGACTTCCCACAGGATGTCTGCGCCCAGGAAGATACTGGGGAGACGCACGAGGATTTCATGCAACGTAGTTCCAGGCGGTGAGAGGCTGCTTTTCACTCACGGAAAATATCCACACACACAAATCTTTTTAAAACAGGAATCCACGGACTGTGAGAAAACGATAAGCAATTAAAACAATCTGTTTAAATTCCAACAAGGACAAATGCTTGATGATAATGCTGTGAATCGAAGGCAGGAAGTTGGCATTTGGGAATTCGGCGAGACACCGGAAATTCAGGCATTTGTTCCCAGCCCTGGGAAGACCTGGACGCGCAGGACAGGGTCAGGGATGTGAGACTCTGCTCCTCAAATGTACGGAAAATTGAGAAGAAAACGGGTGACCCCTGGGCAGAAAACAGGCCCTCGGAACCCCACAGCCCCTCCGCACACGGACCCCGGAGCCCGAGGCCCGACTGTCCTGCGGGCCCTCCCGCGGGCCCCGCACCGTCTGGGACACGCGGGGCTGAGTGCGCACAGCGGCCCAGAGACGCTCCGGCCCAAGTCGCCACGCGCTGGGACCACAGGACGCCCGGGGCCCGGCTGCCGGCCCCGCCCCCACGCTGCGGCCGGAGAGGCCTGAGGGCCGAGCGGCGCCACCGCGGTACTCGGGGCCGCAGACCCCAGAGGGGACGGGGGAGGCCGGGCCCGCCCCGCCGCTTCCCACCAGCCCCTCCTCCCGCGTCCTACGACACTGCGGTCGCTACAGGTCACAACTCGACACCACAGGGGGCTGAGCCACGAGGAGCCCTTAACCATTTGAGACGGGGTCCCCAGCGCGGACGGAGCAGGAACTTCCGGGCGGACGGGGAGCTTTGCCCCACCCACCAGCCCTGGCGCCGCCTCTGATTGGACAGTACAAAAGACTCGCCCTCTTGAGTCCGAGTGACAGCCCTTGAGTTGAGGTGTCTGAGCTGAATGCCAGACAGAATTCGTCCTCTGCGGGGACATTTGCATTGAAAGGTAGTGCTGGGAGGGGACTCGTGGGACTGTGATCCTTCTTTACAAACACACACAACTGGAGGTCCCCTCACTATATGCAATGATTAGTCTCTCTCCATTTTGATGTTTGTTGACAAATGGAGTCTGACATAGTTTTGCCAAATAGGCACACAGACAGATGGGATGAGCAGAGAACTAGGCCAAGAAAGGGGTACAGAGGATGTGTTAAAAACTAACTTTGTCTGTTGAGTGTCTGCAGATGGAAGGTTACAAGAAGAGCCTGAACACAGAGGGTTCCCACAAGCAAGCTGGCCGAAGCCACTTCTATCCGCCTCGATCTGCTCTGAAGTGAACTTTCCCCGTTATTAACTCATTAATGTTTTCAATTCTCCTCCTCTGGGAGGGACCAGGGAGCCATTTCTGGATGATACTATGTATGTAGTAGCATGTGTCCCTTCTACCAATGAGACTTAAAGGAACGTGATGTCCTGCCTCTTCCATGAACTGTACTATGATCTCACAATAAAAGGACCCCTCAAATCCTTGTTGGGGGAGACTCTGCTTTGGTAGAGAGCCCTGGTGTTCCCTGTTGCTTCTGCAAGAAATAAAACTTTCTTCACCTACTTCTGCTTTGCTTGTGTTTTCAGCTCTGCTCTAAGAGGTGAACCCATTGAGTTCAGTTACAGTACCAAGGATGCAGTAGGTGGGCATCCTTCCAATGCTTCAGTCAGATTCAGAATAAGCGCATTGTGAAAAAAACAACATCATTTTAGAAGAAAACTGACTTCTAGGTGTTCAGAATAGTTACACTTAGAAAATGTTTCTAACATTAAAATATTTGTATCATAAAAAATGTAAGCAGAGACTCTTTCTTACCAATGGTTAAATCACTCTCTGTGGCCATGACCCACCTGTTCCTTGTGGTTACACCATTTAATCCAAATATATTGAAACATCGGAAAACAGAGTTTCATCAAAATGATCATTCCATTAGGATACAACACAGTGCCGTTCATTCCAGCAGTGTTGAGGACACGTGGACAGGCATACTTTCCATTTAGTCTGCACAGATACCATCTCTGCTCATTTCCTCTCCCAATTCCTTGAGGAAGTGCTCACCTTTGATGTCATCTGAGACAAACAGCCCTCTCAAGTCCACCCAAAGTGTAACCATAACTCCACCACACTCAGGGACAGAGAAGCATTCCTGGAAGAATGCTGAGGGGCCGGGCCTAAGAACCACAGTGATCTCAATGAAGAGAGAAAAGCAGGGCCCAGTTTGCCTCCAGGGTTTATCATACCAAGGGGAGCACAGCTGGGCAGTAGCATCATCGATCAGTCACCATCCAATGTAGGAAGAGAAATTCTGTGGATATTCAGCATCAAGCACTGAGAGATGCAGAAGATATTTCCATCATCTTGTTAGTCACCTTCCCTTTATGAACTATCTGGAAAATGATAGTCTAGAAGGAGGTTTCCAGGAAATCACTCTGACTTCCTAACTCAGGAATGCCTCTGTTGTTTGTTTTAACTCCCAACTCCTCATCTCTACCTCAAACAAAGGACACACCATCCTAAGAATGGGCATTCACCTGGGAAGATGCATGAGTCTGGCTCCGTTCTCACACTGTCAGAAACATGGTGCCGAGGAAACTACATTTCATCACTGCCCTCCCCACCATATTTTCATCGCAGTGTGGGAATTGCACAGCTCCAGTAGTGGCCCCATCTGCACAGAAACAGGATGTGCTTCCCGCACTCATGAATCCATAAACTGTTCTGCTTCTCACAGGTAACATTAAGGACAGCCTGGCTCTGTCTTGATGTCGCCTCCAGGTGCTCTCAAAGGTCCTTTACTCACTGTGCTCAGCACAAGAGATGTGATATCTAAAGGCTGTGTTTGGTAATTGCACGTTCTTCCTGTTAGTCTCCATCATGGCAAACATGAGGGCAAAATGTACTTAGAGCGCTGGTGCATCCAGCTGCACTGAGGGAAGCCCATGACCACAAGGTGGTCTTCTCAACAAACAAAGAGCTCCACTGAAGCAGCACAGGGAGTTCTTTGTAGGTATGGAGAAATATTTTTCCCATGACCTTGAAAAATGGCCCCAGTGGAATGAACTGCCCAAGATTCCAGAAGCTGCTCTGTTGGAGGAGGTCACTGAGAGGATGTGACCACTGGTTGACACTCCAGATGGACTCGGTAATTCAGAGGCTTCTGACTCCCCTGTCCTTGGAATCTACACTCCTCCCAATGTTCCTGAGACATTTCAATGACGCAGCCTGGAGAGAAGAATGTGCTGTTGAGACCATCCTGACGGTAGACGTTACTGAGCCCCGTCAAAGCCTCTATAGAAACTTTGAAGATTCCGGTGGGCAGGTGCAGACATCTGCTCATTTTGCCTCGCCTAACGCAAGCTCATATATATGTTCCCTTGTTTATTCAAACGGCCATCTGCCAATCTGGAGTGAGCTGCTTCTCTCTTTGCTCTCTCTCTGCCCCCCATGCATGGGAGCCAGTTTCAGATGTCACCTGGAGAACGCCCGAGGTGGCCATCCAACACGATCTTAGCTCTGAATGACAATGAGAGTGCAACTGATTCTCTTTGTGCTGGGAATGATTAAGTACCTTTAAATAGCACGACCTCAAGACAGATGTTTCCACTGGTAAAACTGCTTTTTCTTCATGGTCTGGCTGAAATATTGGCATGGTGTTGGAGGTAGCAGTGGGAAGAAGGATTAACCAAATTATTCTACCTGGTGAGGAAGGCATGAATTACCAAAAACTAATTGTCACAGCATTTATATAGTGAAGATTTCAAAATATGGGATAGTAACTATCCATAGAGGAAATCAGAATAGTCATCACAGGACTCTGCTCAATACATGAGTTCTTCGTAGTCTTACAGGCCAGTTGCAACCTTACATGTCAAGGAGCCAGTGGGTCATCTGCAGTGTAAAACGTTAATTCCAAGGAGAGAAGTTCTGCTTTCTAAGTAGTTATCAAGATGATGATGACAATGACAGTGAGAATACTAACAGGAGTGCTGACACTAATAATAAGGCATGTTGGGGAGGCTTACTGAGTGTGAGGCACGGCACTCAGCACCTTAGGGGGACTGGCTCGTTGCTTTTCATCTGCACAGACTTCTAACAGGGAAGCACCAGCATGATCCTATTTGATAAGAGAGGAAACCGAGACTTAGGGGAGCTGAGTGACGGCTGTGACTTTACACAGGCAGTCAGGAGGGGGCTTGATTCATCACCAGGCTGCCTGACTCAGACCAAGCTATGCCACCAAGCACACTTCACCTCTTATTATGAAATTAGGACAAATGGTTCGTTGACTAGGACTGATTCCTCTGTGTGAATCACAAATAACTCTGTTTTTCCCCGCAGGCCTTATTCAAATCCCCACTATGGAACCGATTCCCCTTGCCCTTGGTTGAAATCTGAAGAGGGTGCCACAGTATTTCTAGTGACCTTTTCGTGCTAAAATCCCGTGGTCACTCCCAGACACAATGAGAACCAGGCCAGCCTAGTACTCATAGAAGATGTTTGGGAGCAGAGCATGAAGAGGAACTGCTGTGTGAGAGGCAGCCCATCGAAAGGAGGAGCCAATCCAAACAAGAACCAATCATGTTTCTTCTCACTCCTAGTGTTTATCATCAAGTTCCTCTATAACTTCACGTCAAAAAACAGTGATCCATCTGATGAATAAGACGGACGAAGCAGAGCCCTACCTTCCCAGTCAGCTGTCCTGGCCTCAACGCCAAGGCTTCCTAATTTGATTACAGCCCGTCACCTCCAGCCCTGACACCCAGCGGGGTCTCTCAGAAAGGAGTGGCAGACACACCCACCTCAGACTGAGGCCTGTAGGCCGGTCTCTGCAGGGCGCTCTGACCTACAGCACTGACAGTGTAGGGTGGGAATCCGAGGCTTCACCCGGCAGCAGCTTATGCAGCAGTGGAAATCCCCACCACAGATCGCAGCAAGGGGTAGTTCCTCCCAGAGAGACTGAGCGGTCCAGGAGAGGAGGTTAGTAAGCCCTTCACAGCTCCGAGGCATCGAGTGCATACAAGCAGCCCAAAGCCCCATCCCCATGGCCAATTGTGTGCAGAAGCTGGACCTGGTGTACTGAATTGACAGGCAGATTATGACCCACTGAAGGAGGGGGCACAGGCCACCCACACAGGGTCAGCAGGGAGCTCCCTCAGCATCCGAGCTCCCACTGTGAGGAAGTGATACCCACAGGGTCATTTTGATTGAAGGGGCAGTTTCAATGCACCCACCCAAAGGGACAAAGAGGATTTATTACTCACAGGTCACAGAAGCGGGGGCTGAGGGTGCAGTGAGATGGGGGTAGGGCGGTCCTCTGTCCAGGTCAGGAGCGAGCAGGAGACATAGAGAAGGGAGCAAGCACCCGGTACGTAGAAGGGGGCTGGGGTGGAGGTCACTAACTATTCCCGGGCTGAACTCTAAGTGCTCAGTTTAAAAGGTGCCCTGGGAAAGTAAAGCGGGAACTTAGGGCAGAATCCTAAACTCAGGTCCTTCTCTAACCGTCCAGATTCTGGGTGTGAGCAGGGGCCTCAGACTGTAACACGCTGAGGCAGCAACTCAGAACAAAAGTTGTTTCTCACCAGCTGTCATACAGAGCAAAACCTCTTCCACAGCTCTTCAGGTGGGCCCTGCTCTGGGTGCACCCACTGCTGTCCTGGGGGACAGTGGTATTGTCAGGGCTCTCTTCTTCCTTTAGGGGCCACACGTGGTGGTTCCATTCAGTTAACTGCTGCCTGATTGCTCTCCTGTTTTCATCAGGGTCCTGGGGGCATCATTGGCTCTACCAGTTAGTCCAATAACAGCCTGCTCCTTTGTAGAAACACTTCCTGAAGTCACTGTTCGATATTTGTTCCGACCCTTGGAAGCCTCCTCTCAGCAGTCTAAATCTCTGGTTCTTTCCAGAAAACCACTGAGCCCACAGTCTAAGCTGGATCTTTATGAAATACTTAAATCTACTGCTAATTGCCTTTCATCTCCTTCTCCACTTCCTTGAGAGTGTCCTTTGACTTGCACTTTTCATGATCTCTTGCCAGCCACCTTAATTCTTTGGAAAGGGATGAAGAGCTATGTGTTTTATGGCTTGCTTCACCCCCACATTCAGGAAAAATTTCTGTGCCAGGAGCCTGGAGTTGTCTGGATGACAACCGGAAGCCTCTCTCTGAGTGACAATCCCACTTCAGGAGTTGAGTGCTCAGGGGAGGGGAGAGACAGCAGCCAGAGGTCATCTTCATTGTGTCTCTTGGCACCTCATGGATGACTCATGTTCCAGCCACCTCAGGAGCTGGGACAGGGGGACCGGTGCCCCAGGATTGTCAGGTCACTGCCCCATAGATGTCGCCTCAGTTCCATGTGAAGGGAGTGAATCAACGGTGTCCCAACTTTTCAAGCCAACTCGCACCGCACTTGGTCACCCTCAGCAACAGGCCGCTGGGGCAGGCTTTGACAATCTGAAGTCCTCTCCTTCCCAGGAGGAAAGCCCTCGGAGTGGCTGCTGGTGTGACAGGGCTTGAGTTTATTTTTGTTTTATATGCCACATGAGGAAAACATACGGCATTTTTCTTTCTCCTTCGGACTTATTTCACTTAGCATAACACCCTCAAGATCCATGCATGTGTCACAAATGGCAAGATTTCATCTGTGACAACACTGACTCAGTAGTTGTTCAGCAGCCTGTTGTTTTCTCACCACAGATTTGTGACTTCTCCAGCTTTCTTCCTGTAGTTGACCTCTGCTTTCACACCATTGTGGTCAAAACAGATTCTTGACTGATTTCACTCTTCTTAAATTTATTGAGACTTGCTTTGTGTCCCAACACAAATGTTCCGCGTGCACTTGAGGAGGATGGTATTCTGCTGCCTTTGGATGGAATGGTCTGTATATATCTAGGAAGTCTGTCTGTTACTGTGTTTCATTTAAGGCCAATGTTTGCTTGTTGACTTTCTGCCTGGGTGACCTACCCACTGATGTAAGTGGGAGGTTATAATCCCCTACTATTATCATGTTGCTGTCGATTTCTCCCTTGAGGTCTGCTAATGGGTGCTGTATATATTTGAGTGTTCCCTGTTGGGTGCACATAGACTATTAACTGTTAGGTCGTCCTGATGGCTTAGCCCCTTTATCAGTATATAATGTCCATCTCTGCGCTTACTGTTTTTGCGTTGGAGTCTATTTGTCTGATGTCAGTATGGCCACACCCCCTTTCTTTTGGCTGCCATTTGCCTGGAGGCTCCTCTTCTGCCCCTTCACTTTGAGCCCGTGTTTGTCTTTAGAGCTGAGCTGAGTGTCCTGGAGGCAGCGGAGAGTTGGGTCATGTCTTTTACTCCACATGGCCACTCTGGGCCTTTTGACTGGTGATGTCAATCCATTTACATTTAGGCTGATTATTGATCTAGGAGGACTTACCGGTGCCATCCTGTCTTTTGTTTCCTAATTGATCTATATGTCCATTTTTCCTTTTCTCTTGTGCTTCTGTCTGCCATTTTACTTTGTGGTTTCCAATGATGTTTTTCTCAGTTTCCTCTTTTTTAATGCTTGGTTCCTCTGCTCTAAATTTTTGTTTTGTGGTTACCATGAGATTTGTATAAAACGTCTCATAGATACAATAGTCCTTTTTCTGCTGATACTTTCTTGTCTTCATTTTCCTATACTGCTTCTAAGAATTCCCTACACTGAGCTCCTGTGCATCATGAGAAAGAAATTTTCCATGAGTTACCTTCTGTATTGCGATTTTGCAGGCAGGATTAATACTCTACCTTCAGATCAGACGTCAGGACTATGTTGCCACATGCAGTAAATTAACACAAAAGTTTACTAATCCAAAATACTTTCTAAAGAGAACAGGCAAAGGGGGAGCTTGTTCATGTGCCTTGTGCAAAGGACCACAGGCTGGACATTTAACATGTGTAGGTATAGAGGCTTCAGTATTTACAGGTCTTAGCCTCCCATCTGCAGACACAAAAAGCAAAGGGGCACGTGTCAACCTTCATAACTTGTTTACCATCTTGATCCTGACAGGGTGATCAGGTGTCTACAGCTGACTGAGAGTCAAATGTCGAAAATGAGGTCAGGGTCTTTATTAGTGTTCACTCCTGAGGTTGGTTGACTGAATGATGCCACTATTCAAATAAATTTGATTTGAATATTAATTAAACAGCTATGTGAAAAGTGCAAACATATTATATTTAAGATGACAAAGCCTCAAAAAAAAATTTGAATAGAGTCATTCAATGTGTGGAGGGATCCAGGAACGTGTAAGTACGGTTCCAGAACCCTGTTCAAATGTTTAAGTGATATTATTCTTTTAATCTCTTGTCTCATTTGTTGTGTTATCGGTGGCACCTTCTTACCCACATACCACAGGTAGCCCTCGTAGAGGAAGAGAGCTCTCCCTGGATGGGTAATAAGTACTTTAAAGCCAACTGGTCAGCAGCTACCACGGATGCCAGGCGGTTTTCCTTCAGGGAAAACATCTCAAACAGTAGCTGTCTCCTACACGAATTTTGAGTGTTTTGGACATTTCCTGATTGGCAGGAAAGATGTTTGTTGAATGACGTCATGTGTGCCCAGGTCAGTAGCAGTAACTCCCATGACAATGAGCACGTGAGTACAAATGGTAGGAAAACAGCACATCTGTATGTGATGAGCCACAGGGGTTTTGAAGGAGGTGCCCCAAATGAAGTATTGACACGCAGGGCACACAGACCACAGGCGATGTGAGGGGAAGACTTGGCAGTGGGATACGACAGTGGTGGCCAGGGAGCACTGTTACAATAAACCAGAGACCTGTAGGAGTAACCGTTCTAGCAGGAATGTCCAGCAGGGAAAGGCCTCTACCTATCAGGTGCCAGTGAGCCTGACGATGACAACAAAGCAATGAGCCCCGAAGACTGGGATTGAGTCTAATCAATGCCTCCAACAGCAGGAAGGCCCATTGAGAAGAAAGCAAATTGGCCTGAGGAGGCCATTAGACCATCCTAGGAGGGGTGTAGCCTGCGGTGGTAGAAGAGGGAAAATGTCCACTGAACAACTTATTTGAGAGCCCAGTGTTTCCTCTTTTCAGAATTGAGATGATAATATCAATAATTGAGAGCATCTTGGCGACTCCTTGCATTTTGGCTTGAGCAGGGTAATGTATGATGGCATGAGTAATTTGTCATATCAAGTTCTACCATGGTCTGAGCACAGCAAGGAGTCCAGGGGAGGGGGTGACAGACCTACCAAGTCTACTTGCCATCAGCTGGAGGGACCCCTTCCTCATCCTGCCAGGTGTGTCCATTGATGATATTACCAGTGACTTACGTTTTCACATCAGGTTCACTGGTCCATCACTGGGTTAACCATGGCAGAGGAGGGAAATCACTTCAATTTTGCCTACACTCTTAAGTTAGAGGTCTGTAAGTGGTTTCACATTATGTGGGACCATAAGGCCAAGGTTAATACCATCTTGTCTGAGGTGTTGATATGTCTCTCAGAAATTCAAGTCAATTTATCACCCTGAGCAATAAATATCATCCACTGCAGTCTGAGGTTTAATACGGGCAGAGTAAGGAGCGGCCAGATTTGTAGTTGGGCATTTGAGAGGCAAGATAGTCCCGGAATTCTTAAGACATAGTGGGCAACACTGGATAAGCGGTTGGTGCTATTCGTGGCACCACACAGCTAGATCATGGGTAACGGCCCAGGATCTGTAAAAATGTACAGACGGGTTGGATTCTGGGCTAAGAAAGTTTCTATTCCTAACATGACTGCTGTTTACCTTATCACTCTGAGGCTTCAGTCCATTCTTTGATCAAGGATGGCCTGTGTGATGTAGCGACAGAAGGCAGCATCTCTGCAGTGCACTCTGGCCGGTGTGGTGGTGCACACTGTCTGTAAAGTTTATGAACACCCTAGTCACGCATGAGCTCCTAAGTGACTCTCCAAGTGGCCAATGTATCTAAAATGGAAATGATCTCCTCAGAATGGATCACATCAGAGTACGGAACACTCCTGACTGCTCATGGGATACTCCACAGGAGCAATGTTTGACTCCATGCTGTAAATACCCATCTCTTCAATAAGGAGGCTTTTGTTAGAAAGCCTGCGAGGGCCTGCATTCAGGACCCAAGGCAAAATGGGAAGCTGGCTTGGAGCATCATCCACTCAGGCCATGGAAGGGCCTCCATTTTCATAAAGACTCTGTCAGTTGCCAGCAGTAGCTTCTCTAATTGTGTGCAGCACCCGGTGAAGAGAATAGTTCTGGTACAAGAATGTCTTGGGTAATTTATGTCCACCATGGGGGTCTATAGACGCTTGGATGCTCAATGAGAGGCTGCTAAGTCATCTTTGAGAAGGACTGTGGGGAGGGGGACACTAATGGAATGTTATTTCAAAGATTCCTCAGCCTTTTGTTTCCCAATTCAACGTACCTCAATTTCTAAGTGTCGAGTGAATAACTAAGCAAGCAGATCTGATAAATTTGAGATGGCTGAGTCACTGTGGGTAACAGAATGTGCCCATGACATGGTTTCTACCACTGCTTCTGTCACGCTCTCAGCTCAGTCCCCTCCTGTTGCCTCAGAGAAAATGTACAGTGAGACATGTGTGGATTTCTAAAGATTTTTCCAAGTCAGCAGGCACAGAGTAGGCTTGAGTTGGGAAATGAAGAGCTGGCAATGGTCTATGGATGGCACCAAAAACAACTGATGCTAATGCACATGGACGAGGATGTCCCCAGGCAGATTCTGCTTGGGATAGTTTGTTTATGTTTCTGACCTCAGAATTTCCAAAGATCTGTCCACGAACCTGATTTAAACTCAAAAACAAAGTCTGGGAGCCCTCTCACTTCACTCTTAGTTAAGAGCCTGAGCTGAGGGCAGGTGCAACCCTAGAAGGTGTTTTTTTAAATTGAGACAGGGGTGCAAGAAAGGCCCGTTGAGGACTGAGTCCTTCATCTCAGTCCTGCAATCTTCCTAGGAAGGATCCCACAGTGGTGCCAACGTTTGACGACATAAAAATCAAGGTTCAGGAGACCTTGACATTCTTCTGGCATATGAAAGCAATTATATTTTTCATTTTCTAATAATTATATATAAAACACATATATAAAATACTTAACTGCCCTCATGAGTTTTCAGAAATGTTAGGAATATTGCCATTAAAGATGAAAAAATCCCATCACCTCAAAAAAACAATCCTGTGGTGTCCATTTGAATGAAACCCAATTCATAATTTACTTTAAAAAAAAAAGGGAAAACATTCTGTTCCCTTTGCTTTTTTACACCTTGAAGCTATTATTGCTCTTCCCCAATTTTCCACGCCATGTGCTGGACGTCTAAGCATGTAGAAAGGAAACCTGTGATCAGCCACCTGGGCTCTGGGGCTTTCTGGATCATTGAAATTAAAGACTCCCAGCCACTCCTGTGATGAAAAGATGTTGAAAATTTCCCATTTCTCCTCTTACACTCAATTAGGATGTTACTAAAAATCATACCTTCGCTCTCCAGCTCACTCAATTATTCCTGGGATGGTTGCCTCTAACGACCCAGAGCTCTTTGTGCTGTTTCCATGGGGAGATGACAGTGGACTCACAGAGATGTCACTCTACTCATAGAACTCACTCAGGATGAGCTAGAACAGGGCAGGTGAAGGCAACTGTCTCTCTAAGTGGGAGGAACTCCATGGTTTACTGGGGTGTATGTTGCACACTCCAGTCTGTAGAGCAGCAAAATGGAAAGGCCAAATACGCTAACATGTTAAATATTTAATGGTAATGTAAAAATCCTCTCAAATGACATTAAAAACAAAGACACCACAAATACCTGTGGCTTAGATCAATAGGAAGTCTCAAGTCCCAGATAATAATAATAATGGCATCCTCCCTCACTCCTACCCTCATAGAAAAGATATAAACAGACCTCAGCCTATTAGCTCAATGCTATTTTTCACTTTTCTTCAAAGGACTTATTTGTATTCTATAAAACAAAGCTTCACTGTGTCCATCACTTCTGCTTTTCCACAAACATGGGGGAACCAGGACTGCCAGACCGCCAGAACTTGTGTGTTTCATGCTCTGTATGCAGATCCTACTGTGTCTCAGCTCTGCTACAGTGTGTACACTGACTCCACACTGCATGGCTTGTGGGGGATGCTGAAACGCTACCAGCAAGAGCACAGTCTTGGAGAAGGAAAGGCTTCAGATTCGCACAGTGGTCCTATTTCCCTGACTGGGTTTCACTGTCTCACAATTTACCTAAACTAAAAGGCCTCAGCTGAGTCTAAAGGAGATATTGAAAATATTATGTAGGATTCTAAGAAGAGAAGTTATGTATTTCAATGAGGTACTTCACAGTAAACAGGGTCTAATTCACCATAGTAAATACATCGGTGTTTTGACTATAAGTAGGAAAGGCAAAGCTGTTCCAGAGGACCAGGAGCTGGCTGCATCCCCTGCAAGGCCAAGTCTTACTCTGCTGAAGAGAAAAGTGTCCGACAGCTTGTTCATTATAAGTACAGTTTCCAAGATGAAACTAACAGTATTTTGTGACCACAGGGGTAAAAATGATAAAGGATAAAACTCTAGATCATAAAAATGGCCATTTTCCTCCTTCTTACAAAAACGACTGACTGGAACTTCTTAAAAATTAACCTACCTTCACTACGTTGTTTTCGCCTTCTGGAAAACAATGATGCGGTTCACAAAAAAAAAGTTTACAGAAGTTAGAATTAAGCACACCTCCTCACATCATAGAATACAGAAAATAACCTGCCTCCTTGAATAGCAGTCAAATCCACAAATGCAGGCCAAATCTTGTAAGAAGTCCTTTGAGCACCATTACTGTTACACCTCAAGGTCCTTTAGGTCTGTGGTCATTCTTACTAGAATTCCTTACACCCCTCTCTGACTGCAGGTGCAATCCTGAAGGTCATCAGAAGAGGGTACTGAAGGAAAACATGGTGGTTAATTTTTGGGTTAAAAATGAATGAGAAATTATTTTCATGACAAAAGTTACACTGTAAAAGAATAAGAAATACAGTTTGCCTCATGAAGAAACACCTGAATTGTTCCGCACACGATAAAACTGACTCAAAATGTTTAATGATTACATGAAGAACCTTGCAAAGTACATCTGAAAATCCATAATCAAAAATCGCTATTAACATAGTCTGTAAAAATGAAATCCACAATAATATTAACATAGGATGCACTGGAACAGTTGATAAAATATATCAATGAAACAACTACAGAAGTATTCATTTCCCAAACAGATGGACATACTTTTATTGCCATACACTCAAAGGTCATTGACAACACATTGGGGGAATACGTTCAAGCTACGAGTAACAAGAAACACACACACAGTCTTCCCAACATGAGAAAGGTGATTTTTCTCACATGGAAGAACTGGGTCAAGGAAGCTGCTGCACAAGGCAGCAGAGAAACAAACTAGCAGGTGCTTCTTTTTACATCCCATTGTAGATGCCATAGTGAAGCAGGAAAACGTGCTCACTAGCACTATGAACAGCAAAGGTGTTTCCTATACACACTGGACTTTACTCAATTATCATCTGGAGAACAGGGGAATCAGAGAATACTCCCAGCACAAAGGTCTGAATTGGCTTCCTGGTTGACACGAGGCCTTCCAGAAAGATCCTACCTTGAATGGATCTTTGATGTGAAACTGGTGGAGAATGCATCTCTAACAAAATGGAAATCAACTAATTCTTGGTGGTTTCCACAATACTCTTGACAAGAAGGGCAAAGAATCCAGAAAAAGGGATGGAAGATGGTGTCCTTGAAGCTCCTGTGTAACTATCTCCCTCCCTGGGTGATGGCTCGAAAATCGGCCTAAGGCCTTGTGTGCTTCTGCCTTCCAAATCTCATGCAAGTAAGGCCATTGCGGAATTCCAACAAGCAACCATCAAGGGGACACATTCTTAAAGATCTAGCTCTTCAGATTACCCTCACTGACATAATGCAGTACAGGGGTGATGTGTCCAGCTCTAGATTTTGTTGCCTGCCACAGGCCTCTACTTAATTCAAAGTCTATTCACCAAATACCAGTCAGAAGGAAGGACAAACAGCAAAGGCACAAATGGGAAAATAAGAATTCACAGGAAGTACACTCTTGGATAAACTGGCCACACATAAATTTTTTCCCAACTGTTTAACAGTACAGAAAATAAAAACAGGCTCCTCCACCCACCACCCCCAAAAAGAAGCTTTCTCTGAAACATGTACAATATGTACAATGGATGAGGCACATGCAGCAACTGTAATACAAGGCCAGTAAGAAAATCACAACAAATACAAACTGTCATGTTTCAATACCCCCTTCACACAGAACAATTAAAACATTATTTAAAAAACTAAAGATAAAAAATTAACTGACTTAAGGGAAATGCACTACCTATGAATCTTATTTACTATTTATGAAGGATGACTAGCAGAATCATCTCACCTCAATATTCATTTCTGAAGTAATTAATAGAAATCCACAGTCTAATGTTGCACTTTAAGAAAGGCTTGACAAATACAATATATTTACCACTTGGATAGCGACTCTTTCCTGTTGAAAGTTTTATAGAATCTCATGTACAAATTAATTTCCATGAAGCTTTCTCATATGACTTACGTTTACATTTCTTTTTGGTGGGCGTTTCACATAGAAGGGTGTAGGCCAACTGAAGTCTTTCTCATGCTCTGAACATTCAAGACGTTTTGATCCAATGAATCCTTTCTGCCTTCAAGAAAGAACTGGGATGAGAAAAGTCCCAACTTGTTTATATCTACCTGGTTTTACCTCTAGTGTGCATTCGTGCATATCCTCAAACGTTTGCATGGGAAGTAAAGCCTTTCTCACGTTCCTCACATTCATAGGCTTTCTCTCCAGTGTGACTTCTTAAAAGCACTCGAAGATATTTGGAAGCAGTGAAGGCTTTACTGCATTCTTTACATTCATAGGGCTTCTCTCCAGTGTGAGTTCTTTCATGTTTTCGAAGAGAACTGGAACAAGTGAATGCTTTACTGCATTTTTTACATTCAAAGGGTTTCTCTCCAGTATGAGTTCTTTCATGAACTCGAAGATAACGGGAACAAGTGAATGCTTTAATGCATCTTTTACATTTGTAGGGTTTCTCTCCAGTATGAGTTCTTTCATGTCTGTGAAGAGAACTGGAAGAAGTGAATGCTTTACTGCATTTTTTACATTCATAGGGTTTCTCTCCAGTATGAATTCTCTCATGTCTGTGAAGATAACGCGAACAAGTGAATGCTTTACTGCATTTTTTACATTCAAAGGGTTTCTCTCCAGTATGACTTCTTTCATGAACTTGAAGATAACGGGAACAAGCGAATGCTTTAATGCATCTTTTACATTTGTAGGGTTTCTCTCCAGTATGAGTTCTTTCATGTCTGTGAAGACAACTGGAAAAAGTGAATGCTTTACTGCATTTTTTACATTCATAGGGTTTCTCTCCAGTATGAATTCTTTCATGTCTGTGAAGAGAACTGGAAGAAGTGAATGCTTTACTGCATTTTTTACATTCATAGGATTTCTCTCCAGTATGAATTATTTTATGGATGTGAAGAGAACTGGAAGAAGTGAATGCTTTACTGCATTTCTTACATTCATACAGTTTCTCTCCAATATGAATTCTTTCATGTCTTTGAAGATAACGGGAATAAGTGAATGCTTTACTGCATTTTTTACATTCATAGGGTTTCTCTCCAGTATGAATTCTTTCATGAAGTCGAAGATGACTGGAACAAGTAAATGCTTTACTGCATTTGTTACATTCATAGGGTTTCTCTCCAGTATGAATTCTTTCATGTACTTGTAGAGAACTGGAAGAAGTGAATGCTTTACTGCATTTTTTACATTCATAGGGTTTCTCTCCACTATGAGTTCTTTCATGTGGTCGAAGCAAAGCAAGATAAGTGAAGGCTTTCCCACATTTCTTACATTTATATGGCTTCTCTCCATATTTTTGATACTCATATGTTTTATGTTCAGTGTGACATCTAATGTGTGTTTTAAGGGATGAATGATGCATGAAGACTCTTCCACATGCACTGCATCCAAACGGTTTAGCTCCTGTAGTTTTCTTGTTCTCACTGAGATTTGGAAGAAGGCTGAAGTTTTCTCCACATTGACTACCTTCTTCACTTTCACAGAGTCTCCCTACCCTGTGCTTTCTGTAAAAATGAGAAGCATATTTTTAATGATTTCTCTATTAATGATTTTATACTTCTTATGTTTATTATGATTGATAGGAAATGTTTATGTTTTCTTCCTTCTGTGAATTCTCTGAAATTAAATATACTGAATTTTCTGAAAGAGGACTTCACCCTTGTTATTTTCCAAACAGCGATATTCATAGATAAGGTTCACTAATACTATTTCTAAGTGAAATATTTTGCAAAAATTGAACCTCTACATCACATTTCAGAAAGTATATTTGGTGAAAATTTTCTAAGAATAGCTAAATTTGAAGCAAGAGTTATTTGTTTTGTTTGTTCTATTTTTAAACAATTTCTTAACATACAAGAATTCTCACATGAGACAGAGCTTTCTATTGTGTAACTCACCTTACTTTTCTCCCCTGGTCTTTGCAGTGATCTTCAAGATCACAATCTTCCCATGTTATTCCTGAAATGCAGATCCAGAAAGTTTATTCCAAATATTAGAAATTAGACAAAAATTTCTAGATTCTAAGTCTATGATAATCTATGGCCATTTCTACTTTATTTACTAACAACCTCCCCTTTCCACATTCTACATCTTAGAACACTGATGATGGGCAAGAACCACTTGTTCTTTCATTGATGATGTGAAGGAATGTCCTCATTCTTACCTACTGAGGCCAGGTGCCTGAAGGTTTCCCACATCACATCTCTGTAGAGTTTCTTCTGTGAGGGATCCAGTAAAGCCCACTCCTCTGGGGTGAAGTTCACAGCCACGTCCTCAACGGTCACTGAGTCCTAAAACACCACAAATGTGTGTAGAGTAGCATACATGAGCCTGACAGCACTGGGGATCTACACTGCAATTCTAGGAAGGTCAGACGGGATTCTATTCTCTCCAAACATTTATTCTATGTGTGATCATCACAAGCTCCCTCTTTTCTGTACACAATGCTCATCAATTTAACAATATTGTGAACACACGGAAATACACATTTTCACTGTGATCACATTCCATCCGATTTCTCTCTAAGAACAAGTTCCAGAACATGTTGGGAAATGACTCAAATGCTATACAAATGAAACAAATATCACTTGTGGACCAATGATTCTTCATAAGAAAAGTTCTTTCATCTTCTTCCATATTACCCACAGGTTACAGCACTCCATGAGGCAGAGGGTGAAATCTATGGGATGTTTCAGTGAATAAAAACATAGTGAACTGAGCCGGCCCGGTGGTGCAGCAGTTAAGCTCATATGTTCTGCTTCTCACGGCCCGGGGTTCACCAGTTCGGATCCAGGGTGCAGACATGGCACCACTTGGCACGCACAGCTGTGGTAGGCATCCCACATATAAAGTAGAGGAAGATGGGCACGGATGTTAGCTCAGGGCCAGGCTTCCTCAGCAAAAAGAGGAGGACTGGCAGTAGTTAGCTCAGGGCTAATATGCCTCTAAAAAAAAAAAGAAAACAAAACAGTGAAGAACTGAAAGCTTTTTGATCTGATCCAATCAGCAAACTGAGAGTCCAGGAGACCTGTGAAATCACACTTTGACCAAGCCCAGCTGCCAACATTGTCCTAAACTACTCCAGGCCATTACAGGTAAGCAGATACAGCCGCCTGAATGTAAATATTCTCGTGGTGAAACACTGCTTTTCACTTGTGTAATATGTATCATAGACTCAGTTCTACCTTTCTCACTCTGGAAGATTTGATAGGGCTGGAATTATTATGAACTGACGGCTCAGGCACAAAGAAGAAGCCATGAAAACTTAGACCGTAAGATCACTATGCTTATGGGCCTCCTAGCTACTTCTCACCAATTTTAGCACACATTGTGAGATAATAATGTGCCACAAGAGCTCTTTCTGGTCAAATGCTAACAGTGTACCAGAGCTTGGCTCCCCTTGAGGAGTAGGTTAAGAGCTGCAGATTGATGCTAGCCCCGTGGCTGAGTGGTTAAGTTCGCACACTCCACTTTGGAAACCCAGGGTTTCACTGGTTTGGATCCTGGGTGAGGACATGGCACCGCTCATTAGGCCATACTGAGGCGGCATCCCACATAGCACAACCAGAGGCACTCACAACTACAATATACCACTATGTCCTGGGGGATCTGGGGAGAAAAAGCAGAAAGAAACCCACAGGTGGATTGGCAACCATTGTTAGCTCAGGTGGCAATCTTTAGGAATAAAACAAAAGAGCTGCAGATTGCAAGGGAGCTCCTTGAAGTCCACAATGGTTTGATGTTAAATTTGCCCATGATTATAAAATACATGAGGGATTTAACAGTGGGCTCCCCCCAAAGAACATAAAATTTCCTTTGTCCAACATCAAGAGGAAGTGTTTCCTGAACAGTCACTCTGGATGATGCCCTGCCAACTTCTGATCCTGCGCCTAAGGAGCTTAGAAGCTGTCATTCTTGATCTCACAGGAAGAAAATGAACAACCCTTCGTAGATCCAGGAGAGCCTTGAGGTCCCAGGACAAACCAGAATCTCCAAACTAGGGAAAGACAAAAAAAGAGATGGCATTTTGAAATATGCCCCACATATTCTGTTCTTAATAAGGCTTGTACTAAAAAAAAAAAAAGAAAGAAAAAGAAAATCTATTTCCCCAGAGTCTAATGCAAGGGCAAAAATAACAAAAAAGACAGAACACAATTTCCACAAAGCCTAGGACAAGCCTTTGTAAATGAAGGCTTAAAATACAGACAGTGGGAACACCTGAAGGAAAAGAGACAGACAGAAGAAAACATTAAGTAATAATCACCAAAGTACTCTAAAATTAATGATAGCCAGCACACTGTCCATCCAGGAAGCTCATGGAACACTAAACACGATAAAGTACAAAAGTGCACACCCAAGGGTATCACACTGAAACTAGAGAAACATCACAGAGAATGTGTGGAAAAGTGCCAGAGAAGAAACACACCTTCAACAGAAAGAAACAAAGATTTGAATTAAATTGGACCACTTCTCAAAAACCATGCAACAACAGCAGAGGAGACTGAAAGAATTAGAGTGTTCAAAATAAAACTCACTTGCCTAGAATTCGGTCAAGGAAAATTATCCTTCAGTACAAAGAAGAAATAAGGACTTTCTGAGACAAAATTTGAGGAAATTTGTCCCAAGTACACATACTTAGAATGAAATTGTTGGAAAGTTTATCAGAAAGAATGTAAATGATAAAGGTAGGGGATTAGAACAAGAAAAGATGAGGGAACATATCTTTTATGTTTCTTATAATTAATACAACAGACGACACTTTATTTAAACTACTGTCAGGAAGAATGAACTTGGTAATGAGAAGCTAATGGACAAGTGACATAAATGACAGCAATGTCACAAGACATAGGGAAAGGAAAATTGGGGACAGTGTGTTAAGAGGTACTTGCACACAGTGAAGTGGCACAGTGTTACTTGGCAGAGGGGTGGGTTACTTGTAAATGTATGCTGAAAACTCAAGGGCAACCAGCAAAATGTGTCTTTTAAAAAATGTGTAAGTGATATGTTAAGAGAGGGGAAAAAAAGAATTACAGGAAATGCTCAATTTTAACCAGAGAAGGTCTCAAAAAGGTAGAAGACAAAAACAAACAAGGGTAGAAATGGAAAAACTAAAATTTTGGTAAATATTGATCCAACTGAATCATTAACCACTTTAATCATCAATGGTCTCATTACAACGGAAAGACACAGTAACAGAGTTCAAAAGATTCCACTGTATGGTGTCTACAAGAAACCCACTCTAAGTATAAAGTCAGAGGGAGATGAAGGGTAAAGGGATGGAGAAGAACAAACCATGCCAACACGAATCAAAGGAAGCGGCCAGAGGAATAGACATCATAGACAATGCGGATTTCAAACTGAGGAAGATGCAGAGATAGAGGGGCAGTAGGTACGGATGAAGGGGCCTATTCTCTGAGAAGGCACAGCAAGGCTGCAAGCATGTACCTTAGCAAAGAATAAAAAGAAGAGCAAGTTAAACCCAAAGCAAGCACAATAAAAGAAATAATAAAATAAGAAAGGAAATGAATGTCATTGTGCGAAATCAATGGAGAAAATGAAAAGAAAGCAGCTGCTTGTTTCACAAGACCAATAAAATTGAGAAATATGCACTCAAGATAAAGGGAAGAAGGACGACAGAAATTACTAACATCGGAAAGGAGGGGAAATGAACATAAAATAAGATTTGAGAAAATGTAACATCTATTTATGATAAACCAGTAATAGAGGAGAACTTCCACTTCTTAAGAAAGAACATCTTCACAAATCCTGTAGCTGAATTTTTGGTGTTTGTTCCATATGATATGACTGTCCCTATGCAACAAGTGGAAGAACTCACAATGACAGAAACGACTCCTGGGATTAATAAGAGAGTACAGCAAGTTTGCTTTCCTTCTAGACCCACACGAATAAAGTCAACTGATGTTTGACAAAGAAGGAAAGGAGATTCAAATGAAAAAGCAAGTATTTTAAACAAACAGTAGGAGAACTAATGGATATCCACGTGCAAATACACACACACAAAACAAATGGAGACAGGCCTCACACTTTTCATGAAAGTTAAGTCAAAACACATCACAGATCTAAATGTAAATCGCCAAAGGAATAAGCTCCTACAAGAGAACACAGAAGAAAATCTGGATGACCTTGTGTTTGTTGATGAATTTTCAGAGAGAAAACCAAAAAGCAAGGTCCACAAAAGAAAAAACCAAAAATTTTACAATTTTAAGTCAAATGAAAAACTCCTCCTCTGAAAAAGATGGTGTAAAGAGACGATCAACACAATTCAGAGTAAGAGAGAATCTCTGTAAAACATTTATTGGATAAATGATTGGCATCTGAAATATGCAAAGAATTCTTAAACTGTAATAGAGGAAAAACATGCAATTAAAAAATGGGCAAAAGATCTGCAGACAGCTCACTGAAGGAGAGATCTAGATGGGAAATAAGCAATATGAAACATGCTCCACATCAAATGTCATTAGGAAATTGCAAAGAAAACAACAGTGGGCAGCACTAAACACTTATGAAATGGGTAAAAGTCAAAATATTCAGAACAGCAAATATCAGTGAAGATGCAAAGCTACAGGGAATCCTAGTTCACCGCAGGTGGAAACGGGATTTGGAACACACACACTGCAAGACAGGAACCTCCCTTCAGAATAAGATACACTGTCACTACATAGAGTAAGAGCCAGCAATCACGCTCCGTGGTATTTTTCCAAATGAGCTGAAACCTTATGTTCGAACAAAACCTACGTAAGAATGTTTAGAAGCACTTTATTCATAATTGGCAAGAGTTAGAATTTTCAACAAGATGTCCTTCAAGTATCAAACAGTCAATCAGTGGTGCATCCAAACAACGAAACATCGTCCAATGATAAAAAGAAATGAGGTATCAAGCCATGGAAACACATGGAGGAACCTTAAAAGACGTTTATTAAGTAAACAAGCCAATGTGACAAGGCTATGTAGTGTATGATTCCAAGTATATGACATTCTGGAAAAGACAACAGTATGAGGCACTAGAAACATCCTTACGTGGGAAGGATTTGGAGGTTGGAGGGAGGGATGAGTCAATAGGTGGAGAACAGAGGAGTTTCAGGGAAGCAAAACTACACTCCATGATACAGAAATGATGGGGACACGTCATTACACATTTGAGAAAACCCACACAGTGTATAACACACAGAGTCAATGCTAATGTGCACCGTGCACTGTAATGTGTCCACATGGGCTTGGAAATTCTAAGAAATGTACCACAGTGATACCCGATGTGAAAAAGTGCAAACTGTGCGGATGCAGAGAGAAGGGTTATGTGGAAATGCTAAATTCTAATCAATTTTTCTGTGAACCTAAAACTGCTCTAAAAAAATGCAGTCTTTTTAAAAAAGGATGAAGACAGACATTACAAGTCAGCCCTTTTTGACTGAAACAGGACACCTCTCATTCAACTGACTTCAAGTTACGTTTTTTTCAAGATTGGCCCTGAGCTAACATCTGTTGCCAATCTTTTCTTCTTCTTCTTCTCCCAAAAGCCCCCAATACACGGTTGTATATTCTAGTCGTAGGTCCTTCTAGTTGTGCAACAACTTCAACATATTTCAATAAGCCAGTCTGTGCTCTAGGAGCCTGAGACCCACAGGGGAGGGGAAACTTCCATCGAATGCCTTGTTGGGGAGCACAGCACTGGATCCTCTGAGAAGTGCCATGGTCACTGTGAGTAGTGGCAGAACCCCAAGGTGGATGACGAGTGTCCTGGTGTTGTAGACCTATTAGTGTACACACAAGTGTGACTCTGAGTTCTATTTTGGGGATCTCTGAGTCAAGAGGCTGCCAGAATTCTTTTACCACAAAGGGGCAAGACAACTGCTTGCTTTATAGAGTTTCAGGTGCCTGGGCTTAAGTTGGGTTGAATGAATCTCTTCACTGGGCCAAACTCAGACTGTGGTGTGGTCCACTATAACCCAGAGGGTCGGGATCTTTGCGGCAACAGGTACAGGGCTGGGAGCAACAGCAGAGTGACTTAGGGGCCCTGGGGAGTCCTCTGGAATCTTGCTTCCTACTGGCTGCACTCTCCTGGCCCTTCTTTCTCTCTGAAATATTTGCTCTTGAAGGAGTGACCATCGGATGGGCTCAGCTCAGTGACAGGGTACAATCATCCTCATAACCACAGACTCCCCCTAATGTCAAGGTGACTCCAGCCTCAGTCTCTCCTTCACTCTCAACACACAGACAGATGCCACCCAAGACACTGACAGAACATCACATTAAGGAGGGCCGGGTTCCCAGACTCCTGCCCACAGAGGACAGGAATTTCCAAAACTGCCAACTCAGTGTCCTCTGCAGTTAAAACCTGGGCTTGGAGGGGTCAACAGTGCAACACAGGGCAGCACGGCGCCCAGGAGGAGCTGCCCAGCAAACAGCAGCCCACAGTGCAGGAGCCTCCAGGCTTTCTCATCAGCCCATCCAGGGAAGAAGGCCCAGGGGAAATGGAGGGCGAGGCTTAAGTGTTTAGTCATCAAACATCATCAGTACCAAATCCTGGCCACTCATTAGACGAACAAACCTGAGGGACAAAAATAGGCATTCACACTAGCTGGTTTTTATATAAAGAAACACTAACAGGATGATGAAGCAGTGAGCAAAACTGGTCATTTGAGAGTGGTTGGAGGAAGAGCAGGAGTGGGGCAGGGCACGGGGGCAGGAAGTTGTCTTAAGTTACTGCCCTCTCTTACAAATTTTTTAAACATTCCCATGCAGGGAGCAGCCCGGTGGCCCAGTGCTTAAGAGCGCACGTTCCACTACAGTGGCCCGGGGTTCGCCGCTTCAGAACCCGGGTGCAGACATGGCACCGCCTGGCACGGCATGCTTTTGTAGGCGTCCCACATATAAAGTGGAAGGAGATGGGCACGGATGTTAGATCAGGGCCAGCCTTTCTCAGCGAAAAGAGGAGGATTGGCAGTAGGTAGCTCAGGGCTAATCTTCCTCAAAAAAAAGAAAAAACATTCCCATGTATTCTTCACTTGAAATAAGGGGAGAGCAGGGCAGGCCCAGTGGCACAGCAGTTGAGTCCACATGCTCCGCTTTGGTGGCCTGGGATTTGCCAGTTTGGATCCTGATCATGGACCTATGCACTGCTTGTCAAGCCATGCTGTGGCAGGCGACCCACATATAAAATGGAGGAAGATGGGCACGGATATTAGCTCAGGGCCAATTTTCCTCAAAAATAAAATCAAATAAGTAGAGGCATTTAAATATGCCATATTTTCCTATGTTTGATCATTACTTTTAAATAACTTTTAGTTTTAACATTTCTACGTAGGAAACCATTTCAAGATTTAATCCTTTAAACACTAGTGGTCATAAAACTGTACACCACAAAAAATTTACCAATCTCTTTCTAACAAAAAAGACAACGGGCATTCTTGTTTCTGCCTCCACTATATCTACCCTGGGAATATTTTTAGGAAGGAGTAGCATATTACCCTACCTTAGGGGTTTGCAATTAAGTCCTGAAATAAACTAGGAATTCCAAAGTTTTACACAAGCTCTGACCTGATTCCTCATATCAATGAAAAGAGAAATTCAAGTGCCTTTTCCCACATCCATTAAAATAGAATTCAGGGGCTGGCCCAGTGGCATAGTGGTTAAGTTCAATTTGCTCTGCTTCAGTGGTCTGGGGTTCACATGTTTGGATTTCAGGTGTGGACCCAGCACCCCTCATCAAGCCAGGCTGTGGCAGCATCCCACATAAAATGGAGGAAGATGGGCACAGACGGTAGCTTAGTGACAATCTTCCTCTCACACACACACACAAACAATAAGAAAATAAATAAAATTCATTTGCCTTAGGAATAGTATAGTCTTTTAAATGTCAAAGCTCTCTAGGGACATGGAGACACAAAACTGATGTAAACATGGAAAATGCACCTGACAAATAAAAATGGCAAGTAATAGGAGATATTGGAGTACACGAGGAAGCCATTTTGGGTAAACCTAATTCGGCCTGACCTTGTCTTTCCAAAAGGGCCTGACTGTGGCCGTTGAGCATGCATTGTACATCTTCTTTAGATATTCCCCATGGCAAGAACAAAGGCCCTTGAGATAAAGGTGCAACTTCTCTTGCCCTCCCAACATTGGCATTTCTTTAAGGATTAAGCATCTTTCCTTAGGCTAGGAACTGATTGCTTGTGGTGCCCGCCTGTGAATGCCCAGCTCAAGACAATAGACTTGCCTCGTGCTACACCCTCCAGAGATAGCAGACCACTACCTGCTGTGTCCATCAAGTGCTGTGCCGACAGGGCAATCTTGTGACTGTTGTGGAAGGGACATTTCAATCATATGTGAAACACCCTCTTTGAGGGTATATAATCACCCTGTGTTCCCCCACTTCTTTGGAGTGCTCTGTTCCTTTGTGGAAAGACTCTCCCGGGTTATAATCCTCAGATTTCAGCTCAGAATAAACTCACCCAAATTTTCATTTATAGATTGGTTTTTTTCATCGACACACCTGAGAACTGAAATACACCCATCTCACCTCTTGAGGTTCTCTTGTCTAAATGGAAGAAAATTGTTTCCACAATTGTCTTGCCTTGCTCACATCGTATCTCTGACATTAATTTCCAAAGCCAAGTGCAAATGGAAACTAGAATCAGAGGATTGCAATCTTCAACTAATCAAGGTATCCGAGGACAGAAACAGGAATATTCCAATCAGCTCATAGAAGCAGGCTGCTGGCCTGCAGTTCACAAGGAAACCCACACTCAGAAAGGGACCATATTCCCAGACTGGAGGTGTAGACTCTCCCCACTAAGACAGAACCCCTGGAGAGGGTCAGTCCCTGGGGAAGGGGGGGGGGGGGGGACACCTGAGCAGCCACAGGGATGAACTCTGGTAGCCCCGCAAACCCTCCCTCTCCTGTGAGCATGGAAGCACTGCCTCCCTCAGGCTTCCACTCTCACACGTGAGGAAACTCTCAGCCGCATTCAGTTTAAGCTTCTGACACACATGAACTCCAAATTCATGAACTCTTTGTCCACAGGACAGAACACCCGATCTTCACAGATTTCCTCACTGTGCAGATTACACTCTCAGTGCACCTACAGTGTGGTGCAAAACTCAAACGATGTCTAAAATGTCCAGGCCTAAGAACCACAACCACAACCTCAGACAGGGCATCACTCCCCACCCCATGAGCACGTGCGCCCCCAGCTGTCCAGGGCTCTGCAGCTCCTCTCAGGAGAAAGGCTCCTTCCATGGGGGTGTGAGCAGTAGGACACCTGCAGGGGGAGGCTCCCCAGGAAGGACAACTGGGCCTGCAAGGCCTTCCCTCTGCAGGGTCAAGGGGGCCTTAGCTTGAGTCTTGGACTGAGGGCCTCTGCTCCCCACTGGAGATGCTTTGGAACAGCATTGTTATTTTAAATCAAACAAGCCCAGTGTTGGAATAATCCAGCAAAATCACTTAAACCCAGTCCTTCCATGGAAAATAGGGAAGAAAAGTACAAGGTATTTCTACCACTTCAACTAGAAACCCTCAAATATCTATTCCATTCAGCAAAATAATGTCGGTTGATTATTAGTGTTACTGAACGAGGGTTCGCCACCTGATGCGCACAGAAGCTGAGACCACGGCACACCAGGCTTTGAAAGAAGGAACAGTTGATCCATTGGCAAGGAGACAGGAGGACAGGCTCTCGACTCCGTCTCCCTCATCCAAAGCATGGGCTGAGGCTTAAGGGAGCAGGGAGGGCCGGCTGGGATGCAAAGACCTGACAGGGTGAGGTTAGACTCGCAGATCAAAACTTTCTCTTGCGCACAGGCTCCTGGCTGGCCCCCTCCTGTGGCAAAGAGCTTTAAGGTCCTGTTGTTAAGATGGGCTTAGCAATGGGAGGCTGGCAGGAAACGCACCATAAACAAGGGTGAAGTCTTCA
>NW_025797157.1:0-1588 GCF_021613505.1 Equus quagga | reverse complement strand
AAACGCTGTCACCAACAGCGTCCTGGTGGCTCCCTCAGACCTGCCTGCAGTGGTGTGGCCTTGGTGCAGGGCATGTGCTCCACAATGTCTGCACACAATGAAGGTTGAATAGTGAGATAAGCTTAGCACAGAAAGCTCGCTTGGATCGGGTGGCCTTCAGGGACAGCCCCTTCTAAGGACAAAGGAAAATGGGACAGATGCACATATATCTCTTTAAGCACCTGCTGCGGCCACCACTGTTTCAAGTTCCTCAAATACGCCAATATACTTAGATGAAGGCTTAGTCAACATTAATATATCAGCATTACCAGTGCCTTAGTTGGTTCGGGCTTCTATAACAGAAATACCATAAACTACAGAGTTTTATTTCTCACAGTTCTGGAGTGTGGAGCTCCAAGACCAAGCTGCTGGCTGATTTGGTGTCTGGTGAGCGCCAGCGTCCTGATTCCAAGATGACCATCTTCTTGCTGTGGCAGAAAGGGTAAGGGAGCTCTCTGGGGTCCCTTTTATACGGGGACTAATCCGAGAGGATGATCTCAGGGGAAGGGCGTTCCCACAGAGGCACAGCCAAGGCAAAGTGCAGAGGCTGGCAGTGGTGGGGTGGGAAGGCCCAGGGGAGGGTGTGCAGATGCATGAAGCCTCCTACTTCAGACCCTGACCTCCTGCAGGCCAATCCCAAGCCCCCCGGAGTCAGGAGAAAGACCCAGAGCTGCCCACCAAGCAGGGCCCAATGCCCTCCCAGGCAAGGAGGACCCACTCTTCCCTGGAGCTTATTCCATGGGCTTTGGGAAGCAAAGCCTCCAGTGCAGTTGCTTTGGTGTCGTCTGTGCAGGGAGGGTGGGGGTCGTCTGGCCCCCGAGACTGGGTGAACCCTTAGCCACACTCTGGCTTTGACTTCAGCCAAAGTCCCACAGCAGGCACTCAATAAATGCTTCCCAAAACCTCAGTCTCTGGTCGGCTCATCTCTAGGACTCGACGTGCTGTTCTAGGTCCCCAGGCAGAGGGATGCAGGCCTGAGACCATCTCATGATAGGCCCAGGGGTTCTGCAAACCCACCCTGTGGTTGTTTCTTGAGTTCCTTATTCAGGACTGGACTACACAGAATCCCAGCAATCCCAACAGTGAGGACCAAGGTGCTGGAGTCCTCAGCCAGTCAGTTCCATGCTCACAGTCCCCACTGATTAGATGAGAAGAAGAAATGTACTTGGAGGCTAAGTATAGTTTGTGCTCTCATGGGCACAAAATATATGACTGAGACGCTTGTTACAAGAACATGATATGTTAGAAATCCTTAGTGTGCCAGGAGTCAGTCATCTAGGACTGTTGTGTGCTTCTGACGCATGTGTTAAATCCACTGAAATGCATCAACCCAATTAAGGGCAATGATGGAAGGCAGTCTGTGCTCTTGGGTCAAAATACAGTGAATTAAGTACAAAGAGATTCCTTCTTTTGAAAGGCTCCCGCACCCAGGTAGGACAGTGACAGGGTGGGGTTGGAGAGAGGCCCAAACAGACTAAAGAGCACTGTTTCCATGGAAGAAAGAAAACTCTTTAGTCTTTCAGAGACCTTAGGCATCAGACCTCAAACT
>NW_025797156.1:194-1173 GCF_021613505.1 Equus quagga | reverse complement strand
GGCCAGGAACTTGAACCTGCAGTGCCTGCATCCAGGTCCGCTGGTCCTTCACTGGCCTTGGAGCTCCGCCTCTCCCCAGAAACGGGAAATCCGCACAGCACACAGGCAGGGAGCCTGGGAGGGGCTGGGTGACCACCTGCCCCGGGCCCCAGGTGACCACCTGCGCAGCACAGGGCGGGACACTCTGGCCCACTACCAGCCAGAGGAGCCACCCCCACACCGGCCACCCAGACCCCAAAGGAATACTCTGGAGTATCTGCACCCCCTGCCCACCTTGCAGACCCTGACACTGTCCAATCCCTCGCAGCCCGCCTCAGGTGCAGACGTGACCACGGGGGGAGGGGGGGTGTAGGGCCCGCCTCGGGATCAAACTGGTAGCAACGTGGGCCTGGCTCCTCCCTTCGCTCTCCTCCGCATCCAGCCCTGAAGGGCCACCAAGATTAGTCTAGTGGGGCCAACACACTCGGCCTCGCTCTAGAACGCTGACGTGGAGTCCTGGGTGAACCAGAAACCCTCCTGGGCGCGCAGTGATGAACACGGGCAGAGACGGGACTCGAACTCGGCCCCCGCACAGGCCGCAGGCACACTTGCCGCAACACCGGCGACATCAAGCGAGGACGGCCCCTCTGGAGGCCTCTACACATGCGCAGGTCACCGACTCCTCAAGCGGCCAATCGCAAGCCTGGAAGACCGCACATGGCCCTGGCTTCCTCTACCCTGAACAACGGCCCAACGGTTTTAAGCATGCGCACTAGCGCTTGCCCGGAACCGTTAGCCCTGCTGCGGCTGGAGTCAGGCGGAGCGCACTGCGCAGGCGCGCTGCAGGACGCCCCACCCCTGGCGGGGGTTCATCCAATCCCCGCGGAGGCGCCAAACCAGAGAGGAGATGGCGGGGCGGCCCGGGCCCTCCGGCTGGAGCCCACGGGAGCCACGGTGCGGGCTGAGGAGGCCAGAGGTAGGGCAGGGCTGGGCTGGGCTG
>NW_025797156.1:0-94 GCF_021613505.1 Equus quagga | reverse complement strand
GGTAGGGCAGGGCTGGGCTGGGCTGGGCTGGGCTGGGGCAGTGGGGACGGCGGGAGCGCAGGCAGGCGGCCTCTTCCTCAGGGTCGGGCGGCCA
>NW_025797155.1:1079-1173 GCF_021613505.1 Equus quagga | reverse complement strand
TGGCCGCCCGACCCTGAGGAAGAGGCCGCCTGCCTGCGCTCCCGCCGTCCCCACTGCCCCAGCCCAGCCCAGCCCAGCCCAGCCCTGCCCTACC
>NW_025797155.1:0-979 GCF_021613505.1 Equus quagga | reverse complement strand
CAGCCCAGCCCAGCCCTGCCCTACCTCTGGCCTCCTCAGCCCGCACCGTGGCTCCCGTGGGCTCCAGCCGGAGGGCCCGGGCCGCCCCGCCATCTCCTCTCTGGTTTGGCGCCTCCGCGGGGATTGGATGAACCCCCGCCAGGGGTGGGGCGTCCTGCAGCGCGCCTGCGCAGTGCGCTCCGCCTGACTCCAGCCGCAGCAGGGCTAACGGTTCCGGGCAAGCGCTAGTGCGCATGCTTAAAACCGTTGGGCCGTTGTTCAGGGTAGAGGAAGCCAGGGCCATGTGCGGTCTTCCAGGCTTGCGATTGGCCGCTTGAGGAGTCGGTGACCTGCGCATGTGTAGAGGCCTCCAGAGGGGCCGTCCTCGCTTGATGTCGCCGGTGTTGCGGCAAGTGTGCCTGCGGCCTGTGCGGGGGCCGAGTTCGAGTCCCGTCTCTGCCCGTGTTCATCACTGCGCGCCCAGGAGGGTTTCTGGTTCACCCAGGACTCCACGTCAGCGTTCTAGAGCGAGGCCGAGTGTGTTGGCCCCACTAGACTAATCTTGGTGGCCCTTCAGGGCTGGATGCGGAGGAGAGCGAAGGGAGGAGCCAGGCCCACGTTGCTACCAGTTTGATCCCGAGGCGGGCCCTACACCCCCCCTCCCCCCGTGGTCACGTCTGCACCTGAGGCGGGCTGCGAGGGATTGGACAGTGTCAGGGTCTGCAAGGTGGGCAGGGGGTGCAGATACTCCAGAGTATTCCTTTGGGGTCTGGGTGGCCGGTGTGGGGGTGGCTCCTCTGGCTGGTAGTGGGCCAGAGTGTCCCGCCCTGTGCTGCGCAGGTGGTCACCTGGGGCCCGGGGCAGGTGGTCACCCAGCCCCTCCCAGGCTCCCTGCCTGTGTGCTGTGCGGATTTCCCGTTTCTGGGGAGAGGCGGAGCTCCAAGGCCAGTGAAGGACCAGCGGACCTGGATGCAGGCACTGCAGGTTCAAGTTCCTGGCC
>NW_025797154.1:0-1095 GCF_021613505.1 Equus quagga | reverse complement strand
ATCAGCATTACCAGTGCCTTAGTTGGTTCGGGCTTCTATAACAGAAATACCATAAACTACAGAGTTTTATTTCTCACAGTTCTGGAGTGTGGAGCTCCAAGACCAAGCTGGTGGCTGATTTGGTGTCTGGTGAGCGCCAGCGTCCTGATTCCAAGATGACCATCTTCTTGCTGTGGCAGAAAGGGCAAGGGAGCTCTCTGGGGTCCCTTTTATACAGGAACTAATCCCAGAGGATGATCTCAGGGGAAGGGCATTCCCACAGAGGCACAGCCAAGGCAAAAGTGCAGAGGCTGGCAGTGGGGGGGGTGGGAAGGCCCAGGGGAGGGTGTGCAGATGCATGAAGCCTCCTACTTCAGACCCTGACCTCCTGCAGGCCAATCCCAAGCCCCCCGGAGTCAGGAGAAAGACCCAGAGCTGCCCACCAAGCAGGGCCCAATGCCCTCCCAGGCAAGGAGGACCCACTCTTCCCTGGAGCTTATTCCATGGGCTTTGGGAAGCAAAGCCTCCAGTGCAGTTGCTTTGGTGTCGTCTGTGCAGGGAGGGTGGGGGTCGTCTGGCCCCCGAGACTGGGTGAACCCTTAGCCACACTGTGGCTTTGATTTCAGCCAAAGTCCCACAGCAGGCACTCAATAAATGCTTCCCAAAACCTCAGTCTCTGGTCTGCTCATCTCTAGGACTTGACATGCTGTTCTAGGTCCCCAGGCAGAGGGATGCAGGCCTGAGACCATCTCGTGATAGGCCCAGGGGTTCTGCAAACCCACCCTGTGGTTGTTTCTTCAGTTCCTTATTCAGGACTGGACTACACAGAATCCCAGCAATCCCAACAGTGAGGACCAAGGTGCTGGAGTCCTCAGCCAGTCAGTTCCATGCTCACAGTCCCCACTGATTAGATGAGAAAAAGAAATGTACTTGGAGGCTAAGTATAGTTTGTTCTCTCATGGGCACAAAATATATGACTGAGACGCTTGTTACAAGAACATGATATGTTAGAAATCCTTAGTGTGCCAGGAGTCAGTCATCTAGGACTGTTGTGTGCTTCTGAGGCATGTGTTAAATCCACTGAAATGCATCAACCCAATTAAGGGCAATGATGGA
>NW_025797153.1:0-1095 GCF_021613505.1 Equus quagga | reverse complement strand
TCCATCATTGCCCTTAATTGGGTTGATGCATTTCAGTGGATTTAACACATGCCTCAGAAGCACACAACAGTCCTAGATGACTGACTCCTGGCACACTAAGGATTTCTAACATATCATGTTCTTGTAACAAGCGTCTCAGTCATATATTTTGTGCCCATGAGAGAACAAACTATACTTAGCCTCCAAGTACATTTCTTTTTCTCATCTAATCAGTGGGGACTGTGAGCATGGAACTGACTGGCTGAGGACTCCAGCACCTTGGTCCTCACTGTTGGGATTGCTGGGATTCTGTGTAGTCCAGTCCTGAATAAGGAACTGAAGAAACAACCACAGGGTGGGTTTGCAGAACCCCTGGGCCTATCACGAGATGGTCTCAGGCCTGCATCCCTCTGCCTGGGGACCTAGAACAGCATGTCAAGTCCTAGAGATGAGCAGACCAGAGACTGAGGTTTTGGGAAGCATTTATTGAGTGCCTGCTGTGGGACTTTGGCTGAAATCAAAGCCACAGTGTGGCTAAGGGTTCACCCAGTCTCGGGGGCCAGACGACCCCCACCCTCCCTGCACAGACGACACCAAAGCAACTGCACTGGAGGCTTTGCTTCCCAAAGCCCATGGAATAAGCTCCAGGGAAGAGTGGGTCCTCCTTGCCTGGGAGGGCATTGGGCCCTGCTTGGTGGGCAGCTCTGGGTCTTTCTCCTGACTCCGGGGGGCTTGGGATTGGCCTGCAGGAGGTCAGGGTCTGAAGTAGGAGGCTTCATGCATCTGCACACCCTCCCCTGGGCCTTCCCACCCCCCCCACTGCCAGCCTCTGCACTTTTGCCTTGGCTGTGCCTCTGTGGGAATGCCCTTCCCCTGAGATCATCCTCTGGGATTAGTTCCTGTATAAAAGGGACCCCAGAGAGCTCCCTTGCCCTTTCTGCCACAGCAAGAAGATGGTCATCTTGGAATCAGGACGCTGGCGCTCACCAGACACCAAATCAGCCACCAGCTTGGTCTTGGAGCTCCACACTCCAGAACTGTGAGAAATAAAACTCTGTAGTTTATGGTATTTCTGTTATAGAAGCCCGAACCAACTAAGGCACTGGTAATGCTGAT
>NW_025797152.1:0-7940 GCF_021613505.1 Equus quagga | reverse complement strand
TCTCCCTTCTCAAGTATTCCCCCAGGTGGCATGGCCACGGCCTCACTGTCCCAGTCATTCCCCATACCCTCCATGCCCTCCATCTCTCTGTCCCTCCAGGGCTGCTCCCCACCAGGACCCAAGAAGAGAGAGCTGCTCATCAGGGTGGGTGTCTGTCACCATGGTGCCTGTCCCAGGGGGAGTGACTGGTGTTGGTGGCCAAGGAGGCCAGGTTGGGCCCTGATAGGGGAATAAATGGCTCGGGGAGCAGGTGGGGACGTGGTGACTGGAGCTGCCAAATTCTGAGCCATCCCTGCAGGCCCTGGAGAAGACATCCTCATCAGTCAGGCCTCCTGGAGCAGATGCCCCTGATGGGGCCCAAGACAGCAGAGCCTTCTCTCAGCTCCAGTTGCCCCCCACCACCTGTGTGTCTGGGTGTAGCCCACCTGGAGAAGCACCACCCACTGTGAGTCTGGCCCCAGACACGGAGGCGGAGGGGATGTGGGTGGCTGTTCCCCGACAGAACTGTCTGCATTCCTTTGGAGAGAAATGGATGAAGGGCATGGTGGGATTGGAGATGAGTGAAGGAACAAATGGCAGAATGAATGAATGAGCACACAAACCATCCAGTGGGGCCCTGCCAGAACCAGTAAGGGCAGCCTCACACCAACTGGGGGGTTTGCTCTACTCAACGCTCTGCACCTGCAGCCAAGGTAAGTGCTATAAGGATAAATTCCCCGCCACTTGTCGCCGGCAGTGACATTCGTGGAGAATAAACGACCCGGGAGAGTGGAAAGCTGACAGGGACACAGGAAGTGCTCTCAGATGCCTTTATTCCCCCTGCCGCTGCACAGACCTTTGACTGTCACCCTCCAGCAGAAAAGGAACTTCTGCCTTGAGAAGCCAGGGGCTCCTTGCCTGCCTTTCCTACACACAGGTGCTGTTCAGGAGAGTGAACTGGGAAAACCAGGGTCGAGCATCCACAATGAAAGTGCAGCCCACCTGGAAAAAAGTAATCATATGACAGAAATCAGGACAATGCGACACTGAGAGCACTTAGCGTGAAGGACTGAATAGGAGCTCGAGAGCCATCGAAAACTACAAGAGGGAAGAAAGGAGAAACAGCAACCTGGGGCAGGGCTTGAGAAGCTCAAGGCCCCACCAGGATGATGGGCAGGGCTTGCTGGATCCGCCCACCCAGAACAGGGGCTCCTGAGAGGGTGCCTGGTGGGGCCACTGCCTGCCTCTCAGGGGTCCTGCCGGGGGCACGAGACGCTCCACGAAGGACCCCCGTTCCGTGAGTTCTGAGGGAGCCAGCACACTGCCCAGGAGACAGTCCAGCTGAGCCCCACCCAGTCAACGACAGTGGCAAACCCGCCCCAGGGGAGGCTGCCCCCAAGGCCGCGTCTGTGGTGCAGACCACTCCCACCGAGGGCATCACCCTGACTAAGGCCCTTCCCCACGGTCCCAGCCCCGTGGACCAGGTGTCAGCTCATAGGGCGATGACAGGAGGACTCGGACAGACCAGACATGGTCTTGCAGCCCTGAGACCAGAGGGAAAGGTGAGATGACCCAACAAACCTCACAGTCCTTCAACCCAAATCACAGGCCCAAAGGAGCAGGGAGGCCCACGGGGAGAGCATCCTCTGCCTGAAGCCTGAGGTCTCAGGCAGCTTTGAGGCTGGGACCTGGGGGAGCGCTCCCTCCAGGCGGGAAGGTCACGTGGGGTCTGCAGGGTGTCTCTGCTCAGCCAGCCAGGCTGTGAGCACAGGCTCAGTCCACTGCTCTGCTGGAAGCAGCCCTATCTGCTCAGAATGGCCCCCTCCCTCCAGCGGAAGCCCCGGGACCTCAGGGAGAGGGGCCAGGCCCCCGCTCTGCCCAGGACGTCCTTGATGACTCTCCAGTCTCCTCCCCAGGCCCTCCTTGATACTATTTTTCATTCACAGAAGATCCGTGATGCTTTGGGTGGATCGTGTTCTCCCACCTGTTTCTCTCCTGGGCCTTCTTGCAAGGGGCAGTTGTCAATGTCTTCATCGTGTTTCTTACAGATCGTGCGGCCCATCTGCAAGTCCATTAGATAAATCCAAGTAAGATGCTGTCAAGAAGCAATTGGAGAAATTACTGGGAAATACTTTGCCATAATGAGAAAAACACAGAGAACCAAATAGAAAAGTGGGCAAAAGATGTGACTGTGCGTATGCCTATAAATAGGGATAAACATATCTGCAATTTCTCTTATTTTTCTTATTGTTAATTTATTTTTTTGCTTTTTCGTCTTGATTCTCCATTTCTCTTACAAAATCATGTCTATGTGTGTGCCTACAGCATGCGCTGGAATCCTCCCCGGCGCTCTTCTCCTGCGGCCGATACCTGGCGGTCACGTGGACAGTGCCATGAACACACAGGGTGGCATGTTCACGGGACTTGAGCTCCAGGCACTGCACCCGCACACGCTAAGCCAGCCCTGATGGCGTGACCGCTCTCTGAATCCACGCTGGAGCAGCGCCCCCCAGACACAGCGAGCACATGGAGCGGCGCCGTCAATGGGGAGCAGGACAAGGGGCGGGGCGGCGCACCGAGCAGCCATCAGAGCGGGGCTGTCCCTTCCAGGGGAAGCACCTCGACCGGGAGGTGGGGGGTCCCCAGGGCTGGGAGCACTCGGTCTCTACCCGTGGGAAATGGCTGCATGCACGGGCTCCTCCCGTAGTCTTTCGTCGAGGTGCATATTTATGAATCAGGCGCTGTTTCGTGAGTTTACTAGGTTTCGATAAGAACTTATTAAAAGGTGTGATTTCATTTCCCTAAATAGAAGTTCATAAAAGTTCGGGAAGAACTCAAACAGAGAGGGAAATCACCTTGAGGAGAAGCCCACCTCTACTGGGCTGACCTGGAATTGTCTGGAAAGCTGACTTGTTTGAAGCTCAGGAATTCTGCAACTGACACCTGACACCCACTCATGCCCCGACACACACCAACAACACCTCCCACGCACACGCGCACGCCCAGCCCCCTGCAGCGTCCCCAGACCCCGAGGCAGGACCGCGGCTCATGCGGGGGCAGCAGCAGTGGCGTCGGTGCCCGAGGGGCTCTTGGGACCTCTCCGGGCCCAGGGCTGAGATGCAGCCCAAGGAGGGGCCGAGGTCAGGAAACGGGAAAGACCGAGGGACGCCGGTGCCCTGTGTGCAGACGGGGCCCCTCGCGTCTCTTCAGGAGTGTGGTGCGGACGTGGGCCCTGCGCCTCAGAGCCCTGGGGACATCATACCGCCTCAGGGCTGCTCACTGGGGACAGGAATCCGGGCGTGGGCGGACTGACTCCTGGGTGACAGTCTGTTCCATTCAGGTGAAGCAGGCAGTGTAAGAATAAACACCAGCGGGAAAGGTTTGCATAACCAGATCTGACGACACCTACATTGTATCAGGCCCAACCTCTTCCCTGCCCTTAGGACTCTATTCCCACTGCCTTCTGCACTGTGCCAGGGGGTTCGCGGAATTGAAACCTGGTGTGTTCCGCCCAGATCTTTCCCTGCAACCAAACCTTACTCCATGTCTTTCAGTTAATAGAGTCACCCCTGGTCCATGTGCTCAGGGCACACACCTGTGGTCTGTCCTTGACTCTGCTCTTCTCTAAGACCCCACATCAGTGCACCCTACATGGACCTCCAAGCAGACTCAGAAGCCAGCGTTTCTTTTTTGGTTTGGGGGGATTTTTTTTTTTTTGGCTGAGGAAGAGTAGCCCTGAGCTAACATCTGTTGCCAATCTTCTTTTGTTTTTCTCCCCAAAGCCCCCCTGTACATAGTTGTATATTCTACTTGTAGGTTCTTCCACTTCGTCTATGTGGGACATCACCTCAGCATGGCTTGATGAGCCATGCTAGGTCCATCCCCAGGATCCAAACCAGCAAACCCCCGGCCGCCAAAACAGAGTGTGCGAACTTAACCACACAGCCACAGGGCTGGCCCCAAGAAGCCAGCATTTCTTGTACCTCCTAGTGACTAGGGGACCATCCCCTGCGTGCTGGTGTCAGCTTGCCCGCAGGTTGTGGAGCCCACTGCACCCACAGGGTCCAGAGAGATGATTGCTAAAGCACCTGAGTGACTCCCTCCCATGGGTGCCATTACTCTGAGACTGTCAGGCCTCCTGGGCACTCGGGGCTTGTCCTGGTCCAGGGGCCTCTCTGTGGCTGCTTGTCCTTCTTCTCCCCAAACCCCTACGTGGCTGGGTCCTTCCAGGAGTATCCATCACACAACGGCCTTCTCTGACCACTCCCAAATTCCTCACCTCCCCACAGCCCTGCGGCCCTTCACTGACCGCTATTGTCCCAGTCTTCCACTGTTTCACTCATGAACTTGAGGTCTGTTTGCCTCTCGTCACCAGCATAATGGTTCCATGAGAACGTGTCTGTCTTCTCTGCCAGCTCCTGCCCAGGCCCGGACCCACAGTGGCTGGGCAGTCAAGGCCACGGACTTCAGGCAGGAGCATCATCTCTGCATCCGGCCTGGCTGATGGGCCCCACGAGGCTCCCTGGAGCCCGGCCGCAGCCTGCAGTCAGCTCTCCTCTGGGATGCCTTTTCTCGTTGGGCTTCTGTCTGTCGGCTACCGCCTCTCTCTGTCTTTCTCATTACTGGTCTCTCTCTGCTGTTCTCACGTCTCTCCACTCTCTCATATAGGACACTGTTTTTCTCTCCACACACCACATCTGAATGTCTGACTTTAATGCTTTCCTTTCTGCTGTCCTGCCTTCCTCTCTACCCTGTTTTTCAAGGACTCTACTCATTAAGGAAACAAAAAGAAACTTGGGACACATCTGATGATATCCTGTATTCTTAAAAAATATTCACCAAGTTAGAATGCCCATTGCTGTTTCCTGCAGAACAAGGATTCGCGCCTCCCAGGCTTGGTTTTGGGGTGAACGTGGAGCCCCAGGGAGGGAAGAGAGCCACTCACCTTGCGCTGGCTTCGCCCCACCCACAGCAGCTTGTAGGCATACTCATCTGGCTGGGCTTGGTTGAACTGAAACTTGGCAAACTCCACACACATGCGGAAGAAGCTCGTGTTCTTACCGATGTCCACAAAGCCACATCTGTAGACGTGAGGCCCCAGCACAATGAGCGCCAGAAGCAGAGGCGCCCTCGAGAACATGCTGCCCGGTGTCAGCCCTAGAGGCCAGCGGCACACGGAGGGTGGGGTGTGGCTGCTATTGGGCCGCTCTCCACTGCTCCACATCCCACACAGCCTGCCCCTCAGAGGCCTTGAGCTGCTGACCAGTGCCTCTGTGCAGCCCCTCCTCCCTGCCCCCTACCTTGTCCCTCCCATCATCACCAAATGGTAGGCAGAGCAGGGGTCACATTTTCCACTCCCTTGTCACATAAGCCTTTGACCTAGGGACATGCCAGCAACACTCTCTGTTCCTTGCACATTTCCAAGGCTGCCTCCTGGTGCCCTAGCCCGACCCTGATAGGGCCTGGGGATGGGGGGAGTCATGAGCCCATTTCCTTGCCCTCGTGGCAGTGCAGCCCAGGACTGGCAGAGTCACGGGAATTCTTAAGAATACTGGTGAGCCCTGAGTCCTGGGGAGTTGAGGTAAAAACCAGGTCTACCTCTGACCTTGGCTGTAGCCCACGACCTCAGGGAGCATCAGGAGGGTACGGGGGGGGTCAGCATCAAGGCTGGGGTACCATCCTCTAACCACCTCTGGCACATGCTGACCTACTTGCCATGAGGCCTGGCTGTGCTTGGCCAGGGAGAGAGGGGTTTCTAACATCCTGAGGTGGGCAGAGAGAATGCACAGGAGCAGAGGGAAGCTAGTCCGAGGCAGGACTCTGCTGGAACGGCCATGAACAGGAACCACAGGCATGAGGTGTCAGGGTGGGGAAGGGCAGCCCTGCCTAGCCCAGCTGACATGCATTCTCATGCAGCTCTGCCACAGTCCGGTCCCGTGACCTTTGCCGCGTCGCCGTGTCAGGTTCTTCTCAGAGGAACCGTGGTACCGATGCGTGCCCTGCCTGGTGCGTGAACAAGGCAAGGGGATCGGGCAGGCCAGGAAAGTGCGACATGCTGCCCGCATGCATGAGGACACTCTACTCTACAATGATTTTCCCACCTGGAGCCTGGGGAACATGGACACCTGTACACTAATGGAGGTCCCAGAAAGGAGGGGGGGCCCGGGCCTCAGCCGTGGGGAAGGACAGGCCCCGGGCTAGCACAGGAAGAGAAGGGAGTGTAGACGGAATAGAGGACACCCTTGCGCCTACCTGCCCACCTGCTCCACCTGCACTGAGATTGCTTCTCCAACCCACGTGTTATTCAGAGAAGTGCGGCTGAGTTTGCAAACATTTTTCCCCTTAACGTCTGCCTGCACCTCGCTGTGGCTAGAGAGCCTATTCTATGTGACATCAGTTCTCTGGAATTCATTAAGATTTGCTTTATGGATCAGAATCCACTCAATACGGACAAATGTGCTATCAGCTCAAAAGAATGCACGTTCTGCAGCGTGGGTGAATATTCTGCCGGGCTGTTAGGAATTCGTCAAATGAACGCTTGTTAAGTGGAGCACAGAGCGCCTGATGGCTGGCGAGTCTGGGTTCAACAGTGGACCACGAGAGAAACGAAAACAGAGAAGGTTATTACTCACAAGCCCTGGAGGAAGCCCACGGCACATGGCGAGGAGCCGCGCAGGAAAGTCAAGGCAGAGCGTAGACGGGGAGAGGCGGGGCCTGCGGACACGCCTTTATTAGTGTCCACAGGTGGGGTCCCGGTGTAAGGCAGATCAGTCAATCCAAACCCAAAGAGCGGGGCTTCCATGAGCTCCACAGGCGTCTTTTCTACATGCACAGGGGAAGCCCACAGAGGCAGGGGAGGCTGCTGACCACAGGGCTGCTGGGAGGCTGCCTGGGACCTCCCATGTGCTGTGACTCTGCCGGCTGCTGTCCAGGGTGTGTGCTTGCACGAGGGTCCTGGGTCAGTTTCAGGTCCCTGCAGGCCACTTGGCCACACAAGGTGGATGCTGAGGCAGCATTACCATGGAATAGCTTAGCTCAACATTCGACAGTAACCAAAAATCAAATTTGTTAAATGGACTCCTCACTTCTGTGTGTATCTTCTGACTTTGACCTTGCAGGCTCTATCAGTTCCCGAGAGCTCTAAGGTCGCCCAGGCTCTCCCTCAGACCCTGGGAAGTGCTGCTCCTCTTATCTTGACACCATGAATAGAACTATTGTAACCCCCCATAAAGAAGCAAAGCTGTGGCCTTCGGTTCCCAAAAGACTATGTTTCTAGTTACAGCTGCAACCAGCAGACAGACCACAGTCAGAATGGGGCACCTCCATCCGTGCCCTGGGCCCCAACAGGAAGGAGCCTTCTGGAATCGGCAGGGGAGCATTTGAAATGAGCCAGGGTCTGCACCCTAATGCTGAGGGTCCTGGCACGAACTTGGGGAACATTTGCAAAGCCCCCTGGAGCACGTAAGGTGCATCTGAGATCAAACCACAGCAAATTGAAAAAAGCAAGACCCCAGGCCTTCCCGATGGAAGTGGGAGTTGGGTTGAAGGTGTCTACCTGTGAGCAGCACGGACTGGCACTCAGGGAGGGTCTGGCTGTGTCCCTGACCAGCACGGGACCCATGAACAATGGCTCGATCCCACTTGCACTCAAGCCAAGGGCAGCTTATAGGCCAGCTTTAGTGACCACACACACGCCACTGTAAGTTTGTATATGCCCCGATCAAATAGCAGGGAGAGGTTAGAAATCCTACACGCAGCTGGTCAAAGGACCAAAGCAGGCTCAGGCCAAAGTCTCTGTGCTGGGCCCAATGGGGCTGTCCACAGCTGTGCAGGGAAATCTATCTCGTTAGTTCTTACAGCCACATCGTGGGAATAAATCAGTCAGGAAAGGGGCAGACATTCAACCAGGGACACTCAAACCAGAACCCCAGGGACCCAGGAGGAGCAGGGGAACCCCTCAG
>NW_025797151.1:0-6129 GCF_021613505.1 Equus quagga | reverse complement strand
CACAGTGGCTGAGAAGGCAGCCCTGGAAGCCCAAGGAAGGTTCAAATAGTGCCTCCCACCCCTACTCACTGTGTGACGCTGGGCAAGCTCCTTACCTTCTCTGTTTCAGTTTCCTCAGCCACAAATGGGGATACTTATGTCTACCTTACTGGGTTGTTGTGAAGGTTAAATGAGATCAAAAGAAGAAAAATGGTGAAAGAGGAGAGAAGGAGGAAAAATGTGAAGATAATCTTGTACGTCATTCACTCAGCAGGTGTGTATGATGAGTCTGTAGAAGCCAGGTGCTGTTCTGAGTGCTGGGTGTACTAAAATGAAAAGACAGGGTGGTCACAGCTTCTGGGAGCAGAAACTCAGGAACAGAAACCTTTGCAGGAAACAGTATTCCATCCAAAAGTCATTAGGTATCATGTTGTCTGAAAATTGGAAATTTTCCTAGGAGAACTTCCTGTGACACGAAATCTTCAATTTGTAAGGAAAAGTGCCAGGAAGAATAAGGCACATGAAATTAAAAAAAAAAAAAGTCATGATGGGCTTGATGCAGTCCATCAGGAAGCGGCCTCACTTCTGAATTCCCCTGGGCACCCTTCAGTCCTTGCTGTTCCTGTTAAGTTCACTGGCTTAGGATGGGCCAGCCTGACAGTGATAATCCTCTGAGGAGGGTGTGGGGCTCGAGCTGCCTTCCCCTCCTTTCTGATTTACCAGTATCACCTTTAATTCCCACAAACTCCAAGTGAGTAACTATGACTCAGAGAAGGTAAGTTACTTGTTCAAGGTCACACAGCAAATAAGGAGCCGAGCTAGGATTAAAACCTAGGTCTGGGGGCCGGTCCAGTGGCGCAGCGGTCAAGTGCGCACGTTCCGCTTTGGCGGCCTGGGGTTTGCTGGTTCGGATCTTGGGTGTAGACATGGCACCGCTTGGCAAGCCATGCTGTGGCAGACGTCCCACGTATAAAGTAGAGGAAGATGGGCACGGACGTTAGCTCAGGGCCAGTCTTCCTCAGCAAAATGAGGAGGATTGGCAGCAGTTAGCACAGGGCTAATCCTAGGTCTGTTAGAATCCAAAACCCATGGCCTTAAAACTACAGCAGTCTATCCCTTTAGCAAACACCACCTATCTTGGCTAGCATTCTATGCAGAAGATTTCTTCTCTGAAATACAATCCTAGATATAAAATAGAAAGGATGCTAGCCATGAAAATGCTGGACTCAAAGTTAGAGGACCTTCCTTGGCCTGTGAATCCCACCTTCTCTCTCCCAAATTACCTGTCATTTTGATGCGGGGTCGGTGAGCCGAGGAGTCAAAAGAAAGATTTCTTGGACTCTCAAGATCTGGCAGTAGTGCTCTTTTATTTAGAGAATAGTGTGGAATAGCATGGGGACAGGACCCACGGGCAGGAGGAGCCGCTGCTGCTGCCCCTGCTACTGCTACCGCTTCTGCTGCCAACATGGGTGGAGAGTAAGGCTAAATTTAAGGCATAGGTATGTGAGCCATCTCTTTACAAGACAAAGGAAAGAACATGTAAAAAAGTTAAAATGGTATCAGTGCAGGTGGGGTCTGACCATTGGGTGGTCCCACAACTTTTAGATAAGAATCAAATCGGATTAAGTAAAGGCCAGGAACCACCACCCTAAATCAGTTACATGAGGCTGCCAGACAGTAACCAACTTAAGTCCTTGCCTTCCCCATTAAGAGTTTCCAGAGATAAGGCCATCACCCCTTCCTTCACAAATGCAAATATCTCTCAAAGGGCAAGCAAACTCTGCTCCTCGGAGCCTGCTTCTCATCTGCAGTTTTAAAATTAACCAGCCTAAAATCCTCATCAATTTCACATCCTCCCTCCATATGCTTTGAGAAATTTCCATATGGTCATGGCCAGGCCCTATAGTTCCCGTATAACAGTCTGTCTGTATAATCACCTCCAGCCTGAGTGAATTTTACTCAGATAATCTTTAGGGCTTGGTTGAAAACCTGCATCTCCTTTAGGGCTTAAAATCCTCAGGGCGGCAGGCAGGCAGGATCTGAAGGAGAAGCCTGGAAGTCTTGAAGAGGACAGTGAGGCCACAGCGGCTGCCGGGAAGCTCTCTGGACATCCAGAGCGGACTCAGTAACTCCCGAGTTGCCTGGTGTTTCCCTGTCCACATTGCCCTGCCCGGGTTCAGGCCACCTTCTCACCTGGCTGTCAGCAGCCTCCGCGCTGACTCAGTCTTGCTTCTGCCCCAGCCAGCTCTTGAGGCTGCAGCCAGGGTGATCCTTCTAAATCTGCTTCTGCCACGCCTCTCAGTAGAACCCTTCAATGGCTCCTTGTTCTTCTCGGGATAAAGTCCAAACTGCAATGTGGTTCAAAGGTCCTTCGTGATCTGCTCCCTCCTACCCCACTGGCCTTGGCTTTCGCACTTCTCTCGACTCCCTCCACCTCCCTCGCTCCCACCACACTGAACTTCTAGCAGTTTCCTGGATGCCTCGCTCCTCGAGCCTTCAGACCTCCGCACTTGCAGCCTCCTCAGCCGGTTGCTCCCCACTTCTTTCTGCCTGGCCAATGCCTCTTTATCTGCCCTCAGGTATCTCACCTAGACTTCAGTAGCTCTGGAGCTCCCCCAGGTTCCCCGCCCCCAACCTGGAGTTTCCTAAATTATAGCAATTACCACAATGCCGTGTAATGACCTATTTGTCTTCCCAGCTAGACCGTAGCCACTCTGAGATCACAACTACATCTTCTGTCTCTTCGTATTCTCCACATTTATTAAGAGCAAAGACTTGATAAATGTCCCCTGCATGAAGGAATGAATGATGAATGAGTGAATGTATGTGGCTGTGCCAGGGAAAGCACCGTAACTGTATTTTGCAAACATCAGTTCTGTTAAGTGGCGATGTACCAGGGAACCTGAAAACAAAGTGATATTCAGACAATTTGGAAAAATCGAATGCAAATGGCAACCTCAGGCCTAGTTTCACTGAACTGAAAAGAGCCCTCTCGAGTGGCTGCTGTATTATAACAAGAAGAAGGGAACCAAGGAACAGGGGATCAAAATTGGGAGGAAAGAAAAAATGTAGAGAAAGTCTTAATCACCTGAGGAGAGAATTCCCATTCTAAACAGCAAAAGGTACATTTTCTTCTGCTTTCCTTTTGACCACAGACTGAGAGATTGCTCAAGTAACAGAAAAATAAGTCATATGTCAATCCTAATCTTTTGTTCGTTTGTTTGAGGAAGATTAGCCCTGAGCTAACATCTGCTGCCAATCCTCCTCTTTTTGCTGAGGAAGACTGGCCCTGAGCTCACATCCGTGCCCATCTTCCTCTACTTTATAGGTGGGACGCCTACCACAGCATGTCTTACCAAGCAGTGCCATGTCCACACCCGGGATCTGAACCAGCGAACCCCGGGCCAGCGAAGCGGAACGTGTGCACTCAACCGCTGCACCACCGGGCCAGCCCCCAATCCTAATCTTGAATGACCTCTGGCAGGGGGTGAGTTGTCACAACTAGAACACCTCTTGTTTTCTGATGGGTGTGAGACTACTTTTTGAGAAGAGCCAAACTGCTCAATGTTAAGAAAGGGCTGGGTTAGTTAGAGGCTGAGGGTGGGGAGGCTGAGAGAGTTGGGGGGAGGTGGAGCAAGTGGGGGAAACTGGAGCCTGCATTACACTTACAAAACCAGAAAAGGTTTTGAAAGATGCATGTTTAAAATGCCCATGTACAAAACTGGGTAGCAGGGGGACTAGGTGTTTGTGTGAGAAATCCTTTCCTTATTAAGAAACTATTGGCTATTGTTGAAATGGTCCTCTGGGATTTCAGAAGAATTGGTCACCTGGTCTTGCTATGGGAACAAAGGATTCATCAATGATTGATCATCTCAGCATTTCAGCCATTCATTCAGATATCTTGAAGGAGTATTTCTGTTGCAGGCTCCGTGCTAGAGAAATGGGTTAGCCACTGATAATTAGGTAGCTAGTAACTAAAGTGTTTTTTTGCAATTACTGATTATAGCTTTTAGTTGTTCACCCACTCATTGGTTATTGCTTGGTTGGTTAGTGTATTGCCTAGTAACTCCCACTAGGTTCCTATAGATAACATCTCACTGGCACCTGGGTCAGGTAAGGGATGTTTGAGCTGTTTTTCAGGAATTAGGACCCCTTATCCAGTTCAGGTGAGTTGAGACCACCAACCCATCAACTGGGTCTGTGCAGATGCCCAGTAAGTGACCTTTTGACATCAAGAGGCTAAAAACTCCACCCTCAGATCATGCTAGTGCGGCCATTTTGTGAGCATGCGTCCTGTGAAGAGGTAGGAAGTCTGAGTATGCTTGCACCGATCATCAATTACCTCACCTCTCCTCACCTCCAGTCATCTATCTCCACACTTTGGACCACCTTGCCTCCCTACCCCATAAGTATCCCTGAACCCCCATTTTCTAGGAGGCAGATTTAAGATTCGTTCTCCCGCTTCCTCGCTTGGCTGCCTTGTGATTAAACACTCCCTCTGCTGCAATCTCGTCATCTTGGTAATTGGCTTTCTGGGTGACAGGCAAAAATGAACCTGGTTCAGTGACACTAGACTCTGGAAATGGAGTGGCCAACCAGCCAGAACCAGTCTCTGGATGCAGCTGGACTGGCATGGAGGCTCTTGGACCTAAACCATACCCCCAGAGGGTACCGCTGAATGTCTGTACGAGTGCATCAGAGGGTTTACCCTGGAACAGACAGAGACCATTCTGAATTGTTCTGAATATGTTTGTATTTAAATATGTCCCAGATAATAAAATAGAAAGAATGCTTCATCTGATCAGAGAGCGGGAAAAAAGCCTTTCTAAAGTGTTGCCCCGGGCACTGTGGGTTTCAGGCAGGGCCTCTCCGGGGCTGCCTCACCTCCATTTCTTTCTTCCTGGCTGCCCGGGGCTGCATTTTCTTTGGTAAGACTCTGCCTCCGTGCCCTGGGTTGGGAACTCTCCTCGTAGGGGCGGCCTGAGGGACGCTTCTCTTGAGTTGGAAGTTTACCTGGAAGAAAAAAAAAAGAAGAAGAAGAAGGAGCTAGGCGAATAGAGGAGTCTGCTTTCTACTTCCTAGAATTGAAATTGGGGGAAGACCAGTTTGGACCCAGTTTCACCACAGTTCTGGGTTCTGAGGGCAGGGGACTAAGGAGAATTATTACAGCAATGACCCAGAGCAGCACTGGTGGTGTCGTATAGGCTTGGCTAATATTCCCCCCAAAGTGGTACGTGATCACTGGTGATACATAGAGTGTATCCAGATGAACGTTTATTTTTTATGTATTAGAAAAAAATTATGTCTACACCTCAAACCATGATTTCACCAATATTGTTGCTTAGGATCAGAGCTATGATTGATGGGGCCATAATAATCCCCTTTATGCTGACTGTGTGAATCACAGGTGTCACGCTCAGGCATGCCAATGAATGCCTCAGACTTGCAGAACTAAACTTTCTGTCATAATGGTTCGGAAATATAGGTAGGAGAGAAGATATAGATTGTTAGTATGAATTCCTAAATTCCACATTTTCATGTGCATTAATGCATCATTGCCAGCAACACATTGAAACCTCCCTTCTGCCTGTGGCAGGCACATGTAAAGATGCTGTTGACTGACAAGCGTGGGATATGCTGGCCGTGCAGGAGCTGAAGACCATCCCGGGAAGAGAAGGGAGAGGGAGCGGCACAGTGTTCTAACCACATTCCCCGGAGGAATCTTTGGCTTTCAGACCCTTGGAACACTTTGAGCTGCTGAAGCCAACTGGGAGCTGGAAAACACGCAACTGAGAGATCTCTCTGTGGGGTTATTTCCTGCCCCTTCCACGAAAATCCACAGCCAGCTTTTCTGCTAGTTCCCCAAACTGGGGAAAATCAGAGCCCATTGCACCGCATCATTTACTGTTTTCTATATAGTAATACAGGGATCCAGGAAAGAAAAAAAGAGAGAGAAGAGAGGCAACAAAATGAAGAAAGACAGAAGAAAATGAAAGAAACGACATCTGGAAGGCTGTGGGAAAAGAAAGAGGAGAACCCTTGATGCTGGGAAATATTTGAAAGTCTTAATTATAACATGAAAACCCTCTAGTAAATAATCTCTCTTCCCCCAGCCAGATGGGTCTCTGCTTTAGGACGGGAAGAGAGAGA
>NW_025797150.1:0-10936 GCF_021613505.1 Equus quagga | reverse complement strand
ATCCCATTCACAATCGCAACGAAAAGAATAAAATACCTTGGGATAAACTTAACCAAGGAAGTGAAGGATCTATACAATGAAAACTACAAGACTTTCTTGAAAGAAATTGACGAAGACATAAAGAGATGGAAAGACATTCCATGCACATGGATTGGAAGAATAAACATACTTAAAATGTCCATACTACCTAAAGCAATCTACAGATTCAATGCTATCCCAATCAGAATCCCAAGAACAATCTGCACAGAAATTGAACAAAGAATCCTAAAATTCATATGGGGCAACAATAGACCACGAATTGCTAAAGCAATCCTGAGCAAGAAAAACAAAGCCGGCGGAATCACAATCCCCGATTTCAAAACATACTGCAAAGCTACAGTGATCAAAACAGCATGGTACTGGTACAAAAACAGGTCCACAGATCAATGGAAAAGATTTGAAAGCTCAGAGATAAAACCACACATCTATGGACAGCTAATCTTCGACAAAGGAGCAGAGGGCCTACAATGGAGAAAAGAAAGTCTCTTCAACAAATGGTGCTGGGAAAACTGGACAGCCACATGCAAAAGACTGAAAATCGACCATTCTTTTTCACCACACACCAAAATAAACTCAAAATGGATCAAAGACCTAAAGATTAGGCCTGAGACAATAAGTCTTTTGGAAGAGAATATAGGCAGTACACTCTTTGACATCAGTTTCAAAAGAATCTTTTCGGACACTGTAACTCCTCAGTTGAGGGAAACAATAGAAAGAATAAACAAATGGGACTTCATCAGACTAAAGAGCTTCTTCAAGGCAAGGGAAAACAGAATTGAAACAAAAAAACAGCTCACTAATTGGGAAAAAATATTTACAAGCCACTTATCCGACAAAGGGTTAATCTCCATAATATACAAAGAACTCACACTGCTTAACAACAAAAAAACAAACAACCCGATCAAAAAATGGGCAGAGGACATGAACAGACATTTCTCAAAAGAAGATATGAATATGGCCAATAGACACATGAAAAGATGTTCATCATCGCTAATCATCAGGGAAATGCAAATCAAAACTACACTAAGATATCACCTTACACCCGTTAGATTGGCAAAAACATCCAAAACCAAGAGCGACAAATGTTGGAGAGGTTGTGGAGAAAAAGGAACCCTCATACACTGTTGGTGGGAATGCAAACTGGTACAGCCACTATGGAAAACAGTATGGAGATTTCTCAAAAAGTTAAAAATAGAAATACCCTATGACCCAGCCATCCCATTACTGGGTATCTATCCTAAGAACCTGAAATCAGAAATCCCAAGAGTCCTTTGCACCCCTATGTTCATCGCAGCATTATTTACAATAGCCAAGACGTGGAACCAACCTACATGCCCAGAAACTGATGACTGCATAAAGAAGATATGGTATATATACACAATGGAATACTACTCAGCCATAAAAAAAGACAAAATTGGCCCATTCACAGCAACGTGGATGGACCTCGAGGGTATTATGTTAAGCGAAATAAGCCAGTCAGAGAAAGACGAACTCTATATGACTCCACTCATAGGTGGAAGTTAGTATATTGACAAGGAGATCTGATCGGTGGTTACCAGGGAAAAGGGGGGGTTGGGGGAGGGCACAAAGGGGGAAGTGTTGTACCCGCAACATGACTAACAAAAATGTACAACTGAAATCTCACAAGGTTGTAATCTATCATAACATTAATAAAAAAAAAAAAAACATATCTTAGTGCTGAGTCACATAAAACTTTTATCAAGTAACCCCCCAACACTTTTAAATATAAACTGCTGCTGAATAGAAATTCCCAATCCTGTGCTTATACAATTCCGTTTTTGGAACCAAATATACGACCTCACTACTCAACTCTGATTATCGAGTTGTGTCACTTCTCTGGCTCCCAGGTTCCTCATCTGCAACATAAAGACCTTGGATGAGAGGGAGCCTGAGGTCCTTCCAGCTCTTACAGTCCACGGGCCTCATGCTGGTATCAGGCACCTGCTGGGAACCTTGGTCTGTCTGTTTCAAGGTAACACGTTCCAGAGACTGAAAGTGAGCCACCTTCTCTCAGGACACTGTGATCATGTTCATCAGGGCTAGCTCAGGTGAGAATGAGAACCTGCCTCTCTCCAGCCCCTCTGCCTTCCAGCCTAAGAGGTGGCGACGTCCCCGTTTGCACAGGGCAGTAAACCGCCAATAATGGAGTTACATTGCCAGCAGTAGGTCCATAGATTTATGAGTCTATAAAATCATTCACTTTCACTGCTGGAACAATTCAAGTCTCCCAGGTTAATAAGTAATACTGCCTTCACAAACATCAAGTGGAGGACAGAATGGGGGAGTCCCATCTCTATTGCCACACTTCCTAAAAACAGTTCCTTGCCTCTGCAATCCTGCTTCCACCTTCTGCAGTAGCTAGGGCAGCTTCCCTCTCTCTCTCTATGTGTGTGTGTGTATATGTATATATATATGTGTATATATATATATATGTGTATATATATATATATATATATTTAATCTCAGAATATATATATTCTACTTCTCTGGAGAATCCTGACTGTTACACTTTGCAAAAAGTTTCTTCACTTTCAAATGAATTCACCTTTCCTTTACAGTTGTCTAATATATGGAATACTACACAGCAGTGAAAATGAGGTAGATCCCTACATACAAATATGAGCTTATTCCCAACTCATATTATTGCATGAAAATATCAAGTTTCAGAGTGATACACTTATGTAAATTTTTTTTGCTCCAAAAACTCATAAAATAAAACTATATTTTCCAAGAGAATATCTGTAGGTATGTAAACATCTAGCAAAGGATCTGGAAGCATTCATACCAAACTAACAATGGTAGTTAATTCTGTAAAGGTTGAAAGAAGACCAGGGTGGGGTAAAGTCCTTTCATTTTTACAATGGGAGTGTGTATTGTTTGTGTAATTAAAATTAGTTTTATAAAGAAAATTAATCGAGGAGTTGACCAATGATTGATTTGCAAGAACTGAACTCACCTGACCCATGGTCTTGCCCATCCTTTCATTTCATCCTTCCAGTTCTCCAGGCTCAAAACCTGGGAGTCACCCTTGACTCTCCTTTTTCTGTGGTGCCCCTCCCTAGTCAATGCATCAGGATAGTCTGTTGGCTTTGCCTCCAGTATCCAGCGATTTCTAACCTTCTCCACCACCAGCTCCCATATTTTCTCACCTGTACTATTGTAATGGCTTAACTGGTCTCCCCACTTCCACCCCTGCCCCCTCGCTGTCTGTTCTCAAGGCAGCAGCCAGAGTGGTCCCATGAAAACCCTGCACCCCTCCCCATTGCCCCTCTAACCTCACCTCTCACTATTCTCCTCCTTCTACTCCCTCACTCTGCTCCAGCCACAGGGACACCTTGCTTTGCACTAGGCACACTCCCAGGGCTTTTGCATTGGCTGTGCCCTCCACCCAGAGCATTCTCCCACATCATATATGCATGGCTTGCTCCTTGGCCCCCTTCAACTTGTGTCTCAAATCTCATCATTTCTGAGCATCTTCCCTGACCACCCTATTTAAAATGGACCCCGTCCCCTGTACACCCTTTCTCCCTCCCTGCTTTATTTTTCTCCTTAGTGCTTATCACCTTCTTTTTTTAAAAAAAACTAAAAAAGGAATTTGTTTATAGAGGTCAAGAGCAATATAAAAATCAAAAACTTATCTGGCTTTAATTGACTTCTTTCTCTGCTTGCTGAAGGGGAGTTGGATTTCATTTATACTTTTCTAAGGGTCTTGATCTGCTCCTGAAGTCCTTATGCTGGGGAAACCATGGGGCAGATTCCTTCAGCGACCCTTTGGGAGAACTTATCTTAGTGGGAGTAATTGCTCAATTCTGCCTACCTCTTTCCCTTCTGCTCCACGTGTACTATGGAATAGTCATGCACGCAATGGTGAGCCCAGCAATTAGCAAAAAGAGGCTCTGAAGCCCACTTTCCCATCTCAGCACTGGTCCAGGTCCTTCATTATTTTGTCCACGGCTGGAGGGTCTTTTTGATTTTCAAAAAATCCAGAGATCTCCTATTCCATGAATACTCTCAGGAGTCCTTTGTTAAATAGCCTTTATCCCTAGCAAATTTGTGAAATCTGAACATCATGGTTTCCATGATATGTTCCATTTGACATGGCATTTTGCTGAGGTCTGTTGAAACCTTGGTCGGGAGGTGCAAGGGGGTGTCTTGGCTAGCTGGGACACGGGGCTAATCTGTCACCTTCTAATGCACTATAAATGCATTTATCTTATTTTCTTAATCTCCCCAGCACTAGAATTAAAATGCAACAAAGATCAACATTTATGTCTGTTATGTTAATGAATGCACCTCCAGCACCTAAAACAACATTTAGCACCCAGCGAACATGCAGTAAATATTTTTTGAATGAGTAAAGACTACATTAACCACAAAGTTTCATGAGTGACACTATAATAATGGGGAAAATCTCATGTTAAGACACCATTGAGTAGCTTTTGAATTTTGAGTAAATCGCTTAGCTTCAACTTTCTTTTTTTGTTGTTGTGGTAAAAAATACGTAAGAAAAGATCTACCCTTAACAAATTTGTAATTTTACAGTACAGTATTGTTGACTATAAGCACAATGTTGTACAACAGATGTCTAGAACTTTTTCATCTTACATGACTGAACCTCTGTACTCATTGGACAGTAACCCCCCATTTCTCCCTGGCCACTCCCCCCAGCACCTGGAAACCACCATTTTATTCTCTGTTTCTATGAGTTTGACTACTGTAGATACCTCATATGAGTAGAATCATGCAGTATTTGTCATTCTGTGACTGGCTTATTTCACTTAGCATAATGTCCTCAAAGTTTATCCATGTAGTGGACTATGACAGAATTTCCTCCTTTTTATGACTGAACAATATTCCATTGTGTGTATATACAACATTTTCTTTATCCATTCATCCACTGATGGACATTTAGGTTGTTTCCACCTCTTGGCTATTGTGAGTAAAGTTATAATGAACATGGGAGTGCAAATAACTCTTTGAGATCTTGCTTTCAATTCTTTTGGATAAACACCCAGAAGGAGGATTGCTGGATCATATGGTAGTTCTATTTTTAGTTTTTTAAGAAACATCCATGCTATTTTCCATAGCAGTTATGCCATTTAACATTCCCATAAACAGTGTACAGGGTTCCAATTTCTCTACATCCACACCAACACTTGTTATTTTCTGGGCTTTGTTATTATTATTATTATTATATAATAGCAATCAAAATAGGTGTAAGGTGATGTCTCATTGTAGTTTTGGTTTGTGTTTCCCTGATTATTAGTGATGTTGAACACCTTTTCACATACCTTTTGGCCATTTGTATATCTTCTTTGGAGAAATGTCTTTTCAAGTTCTTTGCCAATTTTTAAGTCAGATTAGTTTTTTGTAATTGAGTGGTAGGAGTTCCTTGTATATTTGGGGTATTAACCCGTTATCAGATATAAAAATATTGTCTCCCATTCCACAGGTTGCTCTTTCCCTCTGTTGATTGTTTCCTCTGTTGTGTGGAAAACTTTCAGTTTGATGTAGTCTCACTTGTCTGTTTTGCTTTCATTGCTTGCGCTTTTGGTGTCATACCCATGAAATGATTGCCAAAACCAACATTATGAAGATTTCCCCCTATATTTTCTTCTAGGAGTTTTATAGTTTCAAGCCTCAACTTTATCAGTATTTGTATAGCTCATTCCACATTTCAAAGCACTTTCGTATACATTAAACCCATAAAACAGAAACCCTGGAAGGAAGTCCCTTGGACGTTGGTGCTGAGTTGTGATGACAGGTCCTGAACATTTGGGAGCTTTACTCTGGAGCTCAGGAGAAGGTGAGAACTCTTATCCTAGGACATGTCGTTGGGGGTCATTTGCCTGCCCTCCTACAGCAGAAAGTGCCCAACCATACTGACCTAGCAATGCCTGCTCCCCACAAAGGAGCGTACTATATTCACAGGCTTCCCTGGAAGCCAAAGGCTGGCCCTGTGCAAAGCAGATGGTGGGCAAAAGCCCACCTAGGATTGCATCTGTGTCTCCTCTTGGCAGAGGTGTTGGGAGCCCCTAACTTGGGTCAGAGAGTATGCCCCTCTGTTGACCGCTGCCTGTCTCATCCTACCTTAGGAGCCACTGTCCACAGAGCTCAGTTCAAGGCTGAGGTTCTTTTGTTCTGAAACTTACAAATCATGCAAATTTCTCTCTGACCTAAGATCGTTGATATTCATTGAACTAAATGCCATCCAAGGAGGCAGGGAGAGCAGAGGACCAGAGAGAACCTTTGGTGTTTGGACCTTAGGCAAGTCACCACCCTTCTCTGAGTCTGGCTTCCTCATCTGCAGATGGAGACAAGACCCTTCACAGGGTTGTGCATGAGGATTAGGGACACAGTAGATATTCAGTACATGAGCCATCACTCCCATTTTGTGTGGAGGATAAAAAGATGAGAGATCCTGATGCCTCTTCCCTTTTTCACATGAAATGGGTAGAAACCCACAATGAAGAACAAGTGCAAAAGGCTGTTCCTCCAACCAGAAAGCCAGAGCTGAGGAGCACAGAACATGGTACAGAATGCCTGGTTTGGCCTTAATTCAGGGATCTTAGAAAGCTCCCTGGTGGGACTGGTGCTGAGCTGGATCTAGGGGGACGGAATGCTCATGAACAGGTGAAGGGAGGGGGGTGATTCGGGGCAGGATCCATGCTGCTGTGTGTGTGTCGGGGGGTATCTCAGGGCAGGATCTATACTGTTGTGGACGGGGTATCTCAGGGCAGCATCTATGCTATTGTGGACGAGGTATCTCAGGGCAGGATCTATGCTATTGTGGAGGGGGTATCTCAGGGCAGAATCTATGCTATTGTGGAGGGGGTATCTCAGGGCAGAATCTATGCTACTGGGAGGGAGGCGTCAGGGTCGTCATGTGATGGTGTGTGTGGATGTTGCCAGGGAGAACTCTGATGTATCCAAAGCTGGTGAGACGCCATCAGGAGGTCCCAGGGTTCACCCTGCAGGTAAATAAGCCTCTTAGTAACATCCCACCTGGGACTGTGTTTCTTCTGAGCGCAGATCTGCTCCCCAGTGAGATGCATCCAGGCAGGCATATGTGTGTAGTGGTTGAGGGGTGCAGTGGGGGGTGTGACTAAGATGAAAGCCTGGGGCAGGTAGGTTTCAGAACCTCTGTGTGTCCTCTCGATGCAGTGGTAAGGCTCTCCAAGACAGAGGTGCACAGACTCCCGAATACCCTCTGCTCCCAGGGGGTCCCAGCAATGCTGTGAGTGGGGCTGGTGGTGGGAGGCAAGGAGTAGGGCCAGGGGGGAGAAACCTAGGAGTAGGGGGGAGAGAGGGAGAAAGCAGCTCTTCAGCGGCCCCCAGAGACCCTGGATCAGAGGCTACCTGAGAGCCAGAAGGAACAGTGCCTTGACTGGGGCAGAACTTTGCAGTGAAATGAACATTTTACATTTACATGAAAGGGAGAAGGAAAATTGACTCTTACTGGGTGCTTTCTAAGCGACAGTTTTTTTTATACGTAACACAGTGTTCAGTTTAATGTTCCACCAAAATCCTTTAAAAGATGAGTCTGCCACTCACCGAAGTTGAATTTCGGGAGTGTCCACTCAAGCCGGGTACCCTATTTTCATGCTTTCTCTAGGGCTCATTTACGGTCCTCACAGTCAGTGCAAGGTGCATCCTAGGTCAGAATCCAAATCCCTGTATCCCCAAGCCCACGTTGCTTCTTCTGGCCCTGTGACCTCTGTTTAACCCCTGCCCCAGGTCACAGAGCAGCAAGGGGGCGCCCATCTGGCTGCTGCTCCTAGTGTGGAACTGATGCAGCGGAATCACGACCATCATGAAATATTTAGGGGTGCAGGGATTCAAGCAAAAAGGGGCCTACAGACAAGAGTATATCTATATTTTTGGGGAAAAGAGAATTTTTTCCTCCAAACTAGAACAACATCTGCTTCCTATTGTCCCAAGAGTGAGCAATTTTTCCCTTTTCTTCTTGATAATTTTAATCCGAGCCTTTTTTAAAAAATCCGAGATCTCTTCTTTGCAATCCCTCTTATGCCCTACCCCCCATTCCTTCTTCCCTTATTTAAAACATCATCCCCTGTCCGCCTTTATGCATCTCTTTATTTCCTCTACACCGACGTCTTTTCATCCTTTCCCCTGAGACACGAGCCCGTGTTCTGGACCCTGTATTTAAGGGGTCTTCTCTAAGCCCCAGGATAACCCCATAAGGCAAGTGTCATAGGCCCGCTGGAGGGATCAGGAAACTGGGGCTCAATGTCAGGTGAGTGGAACTGTGGAGGACATCCATTTAGTCATTCCTGGGCACATACAGGCCATGTGGGACACTTGAGGTGCCACAGGTATCCCCTTCCTATCCCACTTGGCTTGCACTTGAAAAGGAGCCACCTGGCAAGGTGAGAAGGTCAGTCCCTCTCCTCCCCCCACTCTCCCCCGCTTTTTGTGTCGCCTTCTGACAACTTGGTAACTGTTTCTTCCACTGCCCGCACTCTCATTGGTCCGCCGCCTCGCATCCCCATTGGCTGTGGGGCCGGCGACGCGCTGTGATTGGTCCGCGCCGCTGTGCCGAGGTCCTAGATCTGTCTCTGGCCCGGGCAGAAGCTGCAGTCCCCGCTTGGGCTGGTGCGCGAGGCCCATGACTGCTGTCACCACTGTCACCACTGTCAGGGCTTCAGGGGGCCGCGCGTGTCGGGGCAGTGTGAACGTCGTGTGCAAGGCTGCCCATCTCGTTCCAAGGGTGAGTATCACTTAGCGCTGCGGTTGTGGTGCGCACTCACCTCCAGAAAGGTGCACTTGGCCATGTGGCTGTTTATGTACGTGGGAACTGATTCAAGCCTGTGACTCTGAACAGGTGAACATTTAGGTCTGGCGCCGGACTTTAATATGAGTGTTTGTATATGTCACTGTGACGATCTATGTATTTCTGAGGATGATTCTGGATTTCTTTTTACATGATCTGATAAGCACGGGGAATCAAAGGAAGCGGCCTGCGACCTGCAGAACATTATCTGGCATATTGCATGCATTTTCCTAGAGTTTGCTAAAGAGAATGGATCATTAGAATGTTATGTGGGGCCCGCCCTGTGGCCGAGTGGTTAAGTTCCCGCGCTCCACTTGATGGCCAAGGGTTTGGTGAGCTCAACTCCTGGGCGCCGACCTAGCACCTTTCATCAAGCCATACTGAGTCGGCATCCCACATGGCACACCTAGAAGGACCTACAGCTAGAATATACAACTATGTACTGGGAGGCTTTGGGGAGAAGAAGAAAAAAAAAGATTGACAACAGATGCTGGCTGAAGTGCCAATCTTTGCTTTGTAGAGCGTTCTTTATTCATAACGTGATGCTTTAAAATGACTGACCCAGGTGCTGACGGGTCACATCCAAGGGTATCATTGCAACCAAAAGCTCTGTCTGAAAAATGTCGACCTAAGCTCCTGTCAGTGATGTCACCATGGACTCTGTTCTTCCCTTCTCCCTGCTCTGCCTCATCTTAAGGCCAGTTTCTCACCTTTTCTCCCCTCTCCATTGTCCCCACCGTGACTGTGATATGGCAGCGGGTAGCAATCAAGCTGTCATTCTGCCTCCTCTACATCAGGTAAGAGAGAGAAAGATTCCCTGTGGCTCTTTCTTATGGGTCAAAGAATAACTTTTCCAGAAATTTCCACCATACCTCTCCTGCCCTCTCATTGGCCAGAATTGGCTAGATTGCCAGATTCTTGAGCCAATGACTGGCATAACTGAGATAGGATTACTTTTGGACAAATCAGGCCCAATCCCTGAGAGGAGTTTAGTTCCCACCCCAAAGAACATGCCTGCCACTTGGTGAAGAGAGGGGAACACACGGGAAGGAGGCTGCTGCGTCCCCTCCACTGTGAACGCGCTCTCAGAGTTCACGCTGTAAGAACGGCCATGGTTGGCAAGCAGAGCATCGGCTGGGGTTAGCAGTCCCTCAGTGCTGAGATCCACGTGGGCCCCTCACCTGCTCTTCCAGAATCAGGACAGCCTCAGAAGCCTGCAGCTCCCACACGGTGCATCTGCCCTGGCTTCTCTAGCCCAGGGGCAGTCAGTTCTTCGCTCTCTGTGCCCGTCCTGCGCTTTGCGGGACATTTAGCAGCCATGGCCTCCACCAGGTCCAGCCCTGGAACACCCTATCCCCTGGGAAGTTTCCCCGCCATCAGGGCCCCAGCCTGGAGAACAATGGGAAGTCAGTCACCAAGTCCAGTCCTTCCAGTTCACAGACGAGGCCTAGCAAGAAGGGTGGCTTGTCCAGGGTGCCCAGTCTCTGCTTCAGGTGTGGTATCTCCTTCATCGTAGATGTTTCAAATCCCTTTGCCCTTTAGGCACCTGTTTATGGTCAGCCCTCTGCAATCTCCCGTGACGCTGCTCAAGTGGAGTTTAGTGCCTGGCTAGTGCCCCAGACCCCCCGAATCAGAGTCCCTGAGGGGCTGGCTCAGAATCTGCACTTTAATAAGCTCCCCAGGTGACCAAGCATGTGGGCCAGAGTGGAGGGAACTCTCAGTGCAGATACGCACCAGTCAGCCAGCTACCACTCATGTCCCCTCCCACCCACAGTGGTCACTCTACCAGACTGGTTTCTCATCTGTTTGTCCACTAGTGTTGGGTCCTCCATGACAGGACCTGAGCTCCCCTCATAATGGTCCAAGCAGGGCCAGACGGCCAGCAGCTGAAGACCCTATACCCGAGGCACACACCAGCCAGCCTAGACATCCTTGTAGCCCATGGATCCTGGCCCTGGAGTCTCCCAACAAAGAAAGCCAAAGGAGAACACACGCCCAGTGCGCGAACCACTCAGTGAAACGGCAAACTGACCGCGCGTGCGTGAGTGTGCAATCATGAACCTGTCCTTAAAGAAGAGCAGA
>NW_025797149.1:0-2670 GCF_021613505.1 Equus quagga | reverse complement strand
TTCCTGCCAGAGACCATGGAAGCAACCAGAGAATGGACTGAATTATTCCAAATTATTTGGAGATTAATCCACATACTTCTGAATACCACATGGATCAAGGAACAATTTTCAAGAGAAATTAAAATATTTCAATCTAAATGAAAATACAGCATTTCAAATTGTGTGTGATGCAGCAAAAGCCATGCATTGAGGGGAATTTATGCTAAGTGCATATATTAGAAGAGAAAAAAGATCTAAAAACCAGCAACCTAAGCTTCCCCATTAAGCAACTAAAGAAAGAAGAAAAATTTAAACCTAAAGCAAGCAGAAGAAAATAAATAATAAAAATTAGAGCAGAAATCAACCGTATTGAAAACATAAAAAAGAAATCAATAAAACCAAGATCTGGTTCTTTGAAATGATGAGGAAAATTTATAAACCTCTAGACAGGCTAAGAAAAAAAGAAAAGACCCAAATTACCAAAATCAGAAATGAAAGAAGATTCATCACTGCTGATCAAATCATCCCGTAAACATTAAAAGGATAATAAATAATTCAATTAAAAACTCATACTAGAATTGTTAAAATTAAAAAAAAATGCTAATGAGAATGTAGAATAGGAACTCTCATTCATTGCTAGTGGAAATTAAAAATGGCACATCCACTTTGGAAGACAGTTTGGCAACTTATCAATGGTAAAAAGAATTGATCAATCGAGCCACAAAAAGACATGGGTGAATCTTAAATACACAATGATAAGTGAAAGAAGCCAATTTAAAAAGTCTATATACTGTATGATATTCTGCAAAAGGCAAAACTATAGAGATGGTAAAAATATCAGTGGTTGCTAGGACTTTAGGGGAAAAAGAAAGGGTTGAATAGGTGAAGCACAAATGAGATTTTTTGGTAGTGAAACTATTTTTTTATGATGCTGTGGTGGTGAATACATGATACTATGCCTTTGTAAAAAAAACCATAGAACTTTCCAGCACAAAGAGTGAACCTTGGGCTGGCCCCATGGTGTAGTGGTTAAGTACACACCTTCCACTTTGACAGCCTGGGTTCATGGGTTTGGATCCAAGGTGTGGACCTGCACACTCATCAGCCATGTTGTGGCAGTGACCCACTTAGAGTAGAGGGAGATTGGCACAGATGTTAGCTCAGGGCTAATCTTTCTCAAGCAAAAAAGAAAAAAAAGAGGAAGATCGGCAACAGATGTTAGGTCAGGGTGAATCTTCCTGAGGGGGGAAAAATAAAACAGAGCAAACCTTAATGTACGCAAGATTTTAAATGTCATTTAGGATTTGGGGAGCTCCTACGATGGAATGAGAATGTGACAAATAATATAACTGTTTTATAAATATGTGAAAAAAACCTCACTGAAGGGGATGGGGGAAAAGGAACTAGCCAAAGCAAGTTTGGAAATCAGGGGAGACTATAAGATTAAAGGCACAAAGAACTGTACTGAGCACTGTGCTGTTAGTTGCTATTTTCCCACAGGAGTATGTGCTAACTATTCTGTTACTGATACATATGAATATCAGAACTGAACCACGAGTAAGTGGACATTAACGACGGGAGTCAGATTATTCACTGTTGGATTGGGAGGTTGCACATAGAAGCAAATGATGGAGGCTAGAATGATCCCTGTTTAATGGGTTATAGTTGTAGCCATCAGTATGAACTCATGTTTTACTTAATATAGATATAGATGTTTACATATAGAAACACTTATTGATATGTGAATATACACAGGTTCATATACACATATATTTCCTTGCACTGTCAGCTGAGACTGACTAGAAGCAACTCTAGATAACAATAGCACACCAAGGAATGAGCACACCTAGTGCCCAAACATTGTCTTTTATTACTATTCTCCAGTGAAAAGAATCAAGTCTCCTTGGAGAAATTCTAGAATGGGGCTGGAAGTATACATGATGAGCCTGGAACATTTGTAGTGTCCGAAAATAAGGAAGTGACAAATACACATACACACAATGATGGGATCATGTTGAAGGAATACAGGAGACAACTGAAAGAGCTCTCAGTGGCCCAAACTGGAGCAATTCAAACAATAAAATAAATGAAATAGTATTGGATTATAACTCTAAGTAGAAAATAAATATTGCTGAGTCCATACTTACATAAACAAGAGATTGAACAAATAAGTACATGAGGGAGAATAGGCAAATCTCATTTGCAGAATTCCAAATACTTTATGTACGTATGCTGCTCTAAAGGAGATGGAGCATAACTCCCCGCTCTGTAAGTGTGGGCCAGGCAAAGTGACTTCCTTCCAAAGAGAATGGTATGAAAAAGTAGAAAAAATACTATATTTACAATGGAGAAACCTGACAAACAGTATCTCAGCCGGGTGATCAAGACTGGCATTCTGAATGATGTCAGGTTCGTAGTATGTACCTTGATATGATGATAGTGGGCACATTGAAGTGATGAAAATGACAATTTACTTCTGTAGTCTTCCTTCCGAGAACATGTAACCCTAATCTAATTATGAGCAAAATATTAGACAGATCGCAGTGGGAGAACACTCAACAAAATAACTTACCAATACTCCTCAAAACTATCAAAGTCATCAAAAACAAAGGAAGTCTGAGAAACTATCACAGGCAAGAGTTATCTAAGGAGTCATGATGACCAAATGCAATGTGGTGTTCTGAACGAGAT
>NW_025797148.1:0-2670 GCF_021613505.1 Equus quagga | reverse complement strand
ATCTCGTTCAGAACACCACATTGCATTTGGTCATCATGACTCCTTAGATAACTCTTGCCTGTGATAGTTTCTCAGACTTCCTTTGTTTTTGATGACTTTGATAGTTTTGAGGAGTATTGGTAAGTTATTTTGTTGAGTGTTCTCCCACTGCGATCTGTCTAATATTTTGCTCATAATTAGATTAGGGTTACATGTTCTCGGAAGGAAGACTACAGAAGTAAATTGTCATTTTCATCACTTCAATGTGCCCACTATCATCATATCAAGGTACATACTACGAACCTGACATCATTCAGAATGCCAGTCTTGATCACCCGGCTGAGATACTGTTTGTCAGGTTTCTCCATTGTAAATATAGTATTTTTTCTACTTTTTCATACCATTCTCTTTGGAAGGAAGTCACTTTGCCTGGCCCACACTTACAGAGCGGGGAGTTATGCTCCATCTCCTTTAGAGCAGCATACGTACATAAAGTATTTGGAATTCTGCAAATGAGATTTGCCTATTCTCCCTCATGTACTTATTTGTTCAATCTCTTGTTTATGTAAGTATGGACTCAGCAATATTTATTTTCTACTTAGAGTTATAATCCAATACTATTTCATTTATTTTATTGTTTGAATTGCTCCAGTTTGGGCCACTGAGAGCTCTTTCAGTTGTCTCCTGTATTCCTTCAACATGATCCCATCATTGTGTGTATGTGTATTTGTCACTTCCTTATTTTCGGACACTACAAATGTTCCAGGCTCATCATGTATACTTCCAGCCCCATTCTAGAATTTCTCCAAGGAGACTTGATTCTTTTCACTGGAGAATAGTAATAAAAGACAATGTTTGGGCACTAGGTGTGCTCATTCCTTGGTGTGCTATTGTTATCTAGAGTTGCTTCTAGTCAGTCTCAGCTGACAGTGCAAGGAAATATATGTGTATATGAACCTGTGTATATTCACATATCAATAAGTGTTTCTATATGTAAACATCTATATCTATATTAAGTAAAACATGAGTTCATACTGATGGCTACAACTATAACCCATTAAACAGGGATCATTCTAGCCTCCATCATTTGCTTCTATGTGCAACCTCCCAATCCAACAGTGAATAATCTGACTCCCGTCGTTAATGTCCACTTACTCGTGGTTCAGTTCTGATATTCATATGTATCAGTAACAGAATAGTTAGCACATACTCCTGTGGGAAAATAGCAACTAACAGCACAGTGCTCAGTACAGTTCTTTGTGCCTTTAATCTTATAGTCTCCCCTGATTTCCAAACTTGCTTTGGCTAGTTCCTTTTCCCCCATCCCCTTCAGTGAGGTTTTTTTCACATATTTATAAAACAGTTATATTATTTGTCACATTCTCATTCCATCGTAGGAGCTCCCCAAATCCTAAATGACATTTAAAATCTTGCGTACATTAAGGTTTGCTCTGTTTTATTTTTCCCCCCTCAGGAAGATTCACCCTGACCTAACATCTGTTGCCGATCTTCCTCTTTTTTTTCTTTTTTGCTTGAGAAAGATTAGCCCTGAGCTAACATCTGTGCCAATCTCCCTCTACTCTAAGTGGGTCACTGCCACAACATGGCTGATGAGTGTGCAGGTCCACACCTTGGATCCAAACCCATGAACCCAGGCTGTCAAAGTGGAAGGTGTGTACTTAACCACTACACCATGGGGCCAGCCCAAGGTTCACTCTTTGTGCTGGAAAGTTCTATGGTTTTTTTTACAAAGGCATAGTATCATGTATTCACCACCACAGCATCATAAAAAAATAGTTTCACTACCAAAAAATCTCATTTGTGCTTCACCTATTCAACCCTTTCTTTTTCCCCTAAAGTCCTAGCAACCACTGATATTTTTACCATCTCTATAGTTTTGCCTTTTGCAGAATATCATACAGTATATAGACTTTTTAAATTGGCTTCTTTCACTTATCATTGTGTATTTAAGATTCACCCATGTCTTTTTGTGGCTCGATTGATCAATTCTTTTTACCATTGATAAGTTGCCAAACTGTCTTCCAAAGTGGATGTGCCATTTTTAATTTCCACTAGCAATGAATGAGAGTTCCTATTCTACATTCTCATTAGCATTTTTTTTTAATTTTAACAATTCTAGTATGAGTTTTTAATTGAATTATTTATTATCCTTTTAATGTTTACGGGATGATTTGATCAGCAGTGATGAATCTTCTTTCATTTCTGATTTTGGTAATTTGGGTCTTTTCTTTTTTTCTTAGCCTGTCTAGAGGTTTATAAATTTTCCTCATCATTTCAAAGAACCAGATCTTGGTTTTATTGATTTCTTTTTTATGTTTTCAATACGGTTGATTTCTGCTCTAATTTTTATTATTTATTTTCTTCTGCTTGCTTTAGGTTTAAATTTTTCTTCTTTCTTTAGTTGCTTAATGGGGAAGCTTAGGTTGCTGGTTTTTAGATCTTTTTTCTCTTCTAATATATGCACTTAGCATAAATTCCCCTCAATGCATGGCTTTTGCTGCATCACACACAATTTGAAATGCTGTATTTTCATTTAGATTGAAATATTTTAATTTCTCTTGAAAATTGTTCCTTGATCCATGTGGTATTCAGAAGTATGTGGATTAATCTCCAAATAATTTGGAATAATTCAGTCCATTCTCTGGTTGCTTCCATGGTCTCTGGCAGGAA
>NW_025797147.1:0-2278 GCF_021613505.1 Equus quagga | reverse complement strand
CTTTTAATACCTTAATTTCTGCTTTAAAATAGATGTCTTGGACTTTTGTGTCTAGAACTCAGTTTTGCTTTATTGAATCTCCAGGCATCTACCCTCCAACCCTTTATGAGTAGAAAGTGAACATAAGCATTCGTTCCATCATTTGATTTTCACAGATTTGCATGAGCATATCTGGCTGTGGAAAAGGTTATCAAGGGCCTTTTCTACCAAATGCTGTTCGTGGCTAACCTATGCAAAATTTCATTAGAACCTTGGAAAGTAGAAAAAATTAACTTCAAATGGAACATTTTTCAAGATATTCTAGTGCCTAAGGAAAAAGAAGTTTGTACAAATCTATTTTTTTTTTTAAAAAAGTACTTTGAACACTAAAATTTTCAGGTTATTAGCAATTATATTGTGGCTCAAATGGACTGAACTTTTTACTGGGTCTTGATTATGCATCAAGTCTCAGCAATGTCATAATTTGGCCCAAGTATTTGTTTCCTGAACCCAATTAAGGTAGGAAAAGTACTATGACTCATAGAAGACAAAATACAAGTTTTCTGGTATGTGAAGGACTTCAGACCCTGCATTCTTTTGCTTCATACCCCAGGATCTGTTGCTACTTATAGTACATTAAGCCTACAGTATTGTGCTGTAAACAGGGACTTCTTCCCAATGAGAATTTTGCATCATGTACTATAATACAGATATAGATACAGGTATGAGTAAAGCAAATAACATCCATCATTTAAAAGTTTAAAAGAGAGCATACCTGCTTAGAATAACAGAGGCAAATGACATAGAAGCGAAAGAAAGGTCTTTTGATTCAACCAGTCTGCATTTAGATCTTGGCTTCAGAATCTATTTGCAATGCCACTTAGGGTAAGTTACCATCCTTTCTGATCCTCAGATTCACTGTCAATACACTATGGATATTATCAGATGTAATGTTCTATTGAACTATCACTATTGAAAAATGTGAATATATGGACACAAGACGCCAGTAGTTCCTCAAGCCATTGCCTGATCTTGGGCTGGAGCAAATGTGAACTCTTTAGTTGTTGCATCAAAAAGAGGTGTGGGTATCTTGGGAAGGTACCAGGGTGTCAGAAGCAATGGGAATAGATTGGGGAGAAAAGTTCTGAAACAACAGCTACTTAACAACCTGTAAGGAATTGGAAAATATATATATTTAAATTGTTTTTTAAGAAGCTAATACCACTCTGTTTATTGCGATGATTACATGATGGTAATACATATATAAAATACTTCATAGAGGTGGTTCAATCAATTGGGTTGTTATATTAAGAAGAAAAAATTAAAATGGAAAGCAGAAGAGAAGAAAAGAAAGTTCAGAAAATTCAAAAATAAATCATTGAAGACAAAACCCGTACACATTATAGAGTTTAATTTATTCACAAATGAAAACAGATCAATGTTAATATTTAAATATAAAGATTGTCAGGAACTGTGAATGGTTTGAGATTTTGTCCCACTTGAAAGTTAAGTTAAATTGCCACAGTTTCAGGGAGGCTGACAGAAGACATGAGATTATCAGGTCAGAGAAAAAAGACATATTACCTATGGTCCAGCAAGCAGCACAAGCATCAGCAGACTTGTGCCAGTTCCTTTGCCCTGACATCACACTAGGCAATGTTTGTGGGCCCAAATTGAAGCCTGCTTGCTCAGTAGGCTGAATTACAAAAGAATCCTGAATTTAGGCCAAACAAATCCTTTAAAATTGGTAGTAAATGTGTCTCCATTTTTCTCAGGAGGCAGACACTATCTCTATCTTCATAAAATAGTTCATTATATGAAGATCCTTGAAAATATAGTCTGGAATAAATGGCAATCATTTCCCTTGTTCACAAGACATGTAGAAACAGATTCCTGAAGAGTTGACTTCCCCCCAGATTGGAAACTTTCCTCCGTTTATATTTGCCTGGACTATTTTAGATAGATTAAAAAGAGATAACTGTTACTACAGTGATTGGAGGAAGGTGTGAAATCAGGCATATTCTTAAAGTCTTTATTTTATAGGCATTTTAGATTTACAGAAAGATTACAAAAGTAAAATAGAGATTGCCCATATTCCCTATACCTAGTTTCCCTTATTATTACCATCTTATGTTATTACGGCGATTTGTTGCAATTAATGAACAAGTACAGACACATTATTATTATTAACAAAAGCCCATGCTTAATTCAGATTTCCTTGGTTTTTACCTAAGCCCCTTTTCTGTTCTAAGATCTCGTTCAGAACACCACATTGCATTTGGTCATCATGACTCCTTAG
>NW_025797146.1:0-2670 GCF_021613505.1 Equus quagga | reverse complement strand
TTCCTGCCAGAGACCATGGAAGCAACCAGAGAATGGACTGAATTATTCCAAATTATTTGGAGATTAATCCACATACTTCTGAATACCACATGGATCAAGGAACAATTTTCAAGAGAAATTAAAATATTTCAATCTAAATGAAAATACAGCATTTCAAATTGTGTGTGATGCAGCAAAAGCCATGCATTGAGGGGAATTTATGCTAAGTGCATATATTAGAAGAGAAAAAAGATCTAAAAACCAGCAACCTAAGCTTCCCCATTAAGCAACTAAAGAAAGAAGAAAAATTTAAACCTAAAGCAAGCAGAAGAAAATAAATAATAAAAATTAGAGCAGAAATCAACCGTATTGAAAACATAAAAAAGAAATCAATAAAACCAAGATCTGGTTCTTTGAAATGATGAGGAAAATTTATAAACCTCTAGACAGGCTAAGAAAAAAAGAAAAGACCCAAATTACCAAAATCAGAAATGAAAGAAGATTCATCACTGCTGATCAAATCATCCCGTAAACATTAAAAGGATAATAAATAATTCAATTAAAAACTCATACTAGAATTGTTAAAATTAAAAAAAAATGCTAATGAGAATGTAGAATAGGAACTCTCATTCATTGCTAGTGGAAATTAAAAATGGCACATCCACTTTGGAAGACAGTTTGGCAACTTATCAATGGTAAAAAGAATTGATCAATCGAGCCACAAAAAGACATGGGTGAATCTTAAATACACAATGATAAGTGAAAGAAGCCAATTTAAAAAGTCTATATACTGTATGATATTCTGCAAAAGGCAAAACTATAGAGATGGTAAAAATATCAGTGGTTGCTAGGACTTTAGGGGAAAAAGAAAGGGTTGAATAGGTGAAGCACAAATGAGATTTTTTGGTAGTGAAACTATTTTTTTATGATGCTGTGGTGGTGAATACATGATACTATGCCTTTGTAAAAAAAACCATAGAACTTTCCAGCACAAAGAGTGAACCTTGGGCTGGCCCCATGGTGTAGTGGTTAAGTACACACCTTCCACTTTGACAGCCTGGGTTCATGGGTTTGGATCCAAGGTGTGGACCTGCACACTCATCAGCCATGTTGTGGCAGTGACCCACTTAGAGTAGAGGGAGATTGGCACAGATGTTAGCTCAGGGCTAATCTTTCTCAAGCAAAAAAGAAAAAAAAGAGGAAGATCGGCAACAGATGTTAGGTCAGGGTGAATCTTCCTGAGGGGGGAAAAATAAAACAGAGCAAACCTTAATGTACGCAAGATTTTAAATGTCATTTAGGATTTGGGGAGCTCCTACGATGGAATGAGAATGTGACAAATAATATAACTGTTTTATAAATATGTGAAAAAAACCTCACTGAAGGGGATGGGGGAAAAGGAACTAGCCAAAGCAAGTTTGGAAATCAGGGGAGACTATAAGATTAAAGGCACAAAGAACTGTACTGAGCACTGTGCTGTTAGTTGCTATTTTCCCACAGGAGTATGTGCTAACTATTCTGTTACTGATACATATGAATATCAGAACTGAACCACGAGTAAGTGGACATTAACGACGGGAGTCAGATTATTCACTGTTGGATTGGGAGGTTGCACATAGAAGCAAATGATGGAGGCTAGAATGATCCCTGTTTAATGGGTTATAGTTGTAGCCATCAGTATGAACTCATGTTTTACTTAATATAGATATAGATGTTTACATATAGAAACACTTATTGATATGTGAATATACACAGGTTCATATACACATATATTTCCTTGCACTGTCAGCTGAGACTGACTAGAAGCAACTCTAGATAACAATAGCACACCAAGGAATGAGCACACCTAGTGCCCAAACATTGTCTTTTATTACTATTCTCCAGTGAAAAGAATCAAGTCTCCTTGGAGAAATTCTAGAATGGGGCTGGAAGTATACATGATGAGCCTGGAACATTTGTAGTGTCCGAAAATAAGGAAGTGACAAATACACATACACACAATGATGGGATCATGTTGAAGGAATACAGGAGACAACTGAAAGAGCTCTCAGTGGCCCAAACTGGAGCAATTCAAACAATAAAATAAATGAAATAGTATTGGATTATAACTCTAAGTAGAAAATAAATATTGCTGAGTCCATACTTACATAAACAAGAGATTGAACAAATAAGTACATGAGGGAGAATAGGCAAATCTCATTTGCAGAATTCCAAATACTTTATGTACGTATGCTGCTCTAAAGGAGATGGAGCATAACTCCCCGCTCTGTAAGTGTGGGCCAGGCAAAGTGACTTCCTTCCAAAGAGAATGGTATGAAAAAGTAGAAAAAATACTATATTTACAATGGAGAAACCTGACAAACAGTATCTCAGCCGGGTGATCAAGACTGGCATTCTGAATGATGTCAGGTTCGTAGTATGTACCTTGATATGATGATAGTGGGCACATTGAAGTGATGAAAATGACAATTTACTTCTGTAGTCTTCCTTCCGAGAACATGTAACCCTAATCTAATTATGAGCAAAATATTAGACAGATCGCAGTGGGAGAACACTCAACAAAATAACTTACCAATACTCCTCAAAACTATCAAAGTCATCAAAAACAAAGGAAGTCTGAGAAACTATCACAGGCAAGAGTTATCTAAGGAGTCATGATGACCAAATGCAATGTGGTGTTCTGAACGAGAT
>NW_025797145.1:0-2278 GCF_021613505.1 Equus quagga | reverse complement strand
CTAAGGAGTCATGATGACCAAATGCAATGTGGTGTTCTGAACGAGATCTTAGAACAGAAAAGGGGCTTAGGTAAAAACCAAGGAAATCTGAATTAAGCATGGGCTTTTGTTAATAATAATAATGTGTCTGTACTTGTTCATTAATTGCAACAAATCGCCGTAATAACATAAGATGGTAATAATAAGGGAAACTAGGTATAGGGAATATGGGCAATCTCTATTTTACTTTTGTAATCTTTCTGTAAATCTAAAATGCCTATAAAATAAAGACTTTAAGAATATGCCTGATTTCACACCTTCCTCCAATCACTGTAGTAACAGTTATCTCTTTTTAATCTATCTAAAATAGTCCAGGCAAATATAAACGGAGGAAAGTTTCCAATCTGGGGGGAAGTCAACTCTTCAGGAATCTGTTTCTACATGTCTTGTGAACAAGGGAAATGATTGCCATTTATTCCAGACTATATTTTCAAGGATCTTCATATAATGAACTATTTTATGAAGATAGAGATAGTGTCTGCCTCCTGAGAAAAATGGAGACACATTTACTACCAATTTTAAAGGATTTGTTTGGCCTAAATTCAGGATTCTTTTGTAATTCAGCCTACTGAGCAAGCAGGCTTCAATTTGGGCCCACAAACATTGCCTAGTGTGATGTCAGGGCAAAGGAACTGGCACAAGTCTGCTGATGCTTGTGCTGCTTGCTGGACCATAGGTAATATGTCTTTTTTCTCTGACCTGATAATCTCATGTCTTCTGTCAGCCTCCCTGAAACTGTGGCAATTTAACTTAACTTTCAAGTGGGACAAAATCTCAAACCATTCACAGTTCCTGACAATCTTTATATTTAAATATTAACATTGATCTGTTTTCATTTGTGAATAAATTAAACTCTATAATGTGTACGGGTTTTGTCTTCAATGATTTATTTTTGAATTTTCTGAACTTTCTTTTCTTCTCTTCTGCTTTCCATTTTAATTTTTTCTTCTTAATATAACAACCCAATTGATTGAACCACCTCTATGAAGTATTTTATATATGTATTACCATCATGTAATCATCGCAATAAACAGAGTGGTATTAGCTTCTTAAAAAACAATTTAAATATATATATTTTCCAATTCCTTACAGGTTGTTAAGTAGCTGTTGTTTCAGAACTTTTCTCCCCAATCTATTCCCATTGCTTCTGACACCCTGGTACCTTCCCAAGATACCCACACCTCTTTTTGATGCAACAACTAAAGAGTTCACATTTGCTCCAGCCCAAGATCAGGCAATGGCTTGAGGAACTACTGGCGTCTTGTGTCCATATATTCACATTTTTCAATAGTGATAGTTCAATAGAACATTACATCTGATAATATCCATAGTGTATTGACAGTGAATCTGAGGATCAGAAAGGATGGTAACTTACCCTAAGTGGCATTGCAAATAGATTCTGAAGCCAAGATCTAAATGCAGACTGGTTGAATCAAAAGACCTTTCTTTCGCTTCTATGTCATTTGCCTCTGTTATTCTAAGCAGGTATGCTCTCTTTTAAACTTTTAAATGATGGATGTTATTTGCTTTACTCATACCTGTATCTATATCTGTATTATAGTACATGATGCAAAATTCTCATTGGGAAGAAGTCCCTGTTTACAGCACAATACTGTAGGCTTAATGTACTATAAGTAGCAACAGATCCTGGGGTATGAAGCAAAAGAATGCAGGGTCTGAAGTCCTTCACATACCAGAAAACTTGTATTTTGTCTTCTATGAGTCATAGTACTTTTCCTACCTTAATTGGGTTCAGGAAACAAATACTTGGGCCAAATTATGACATTGCTGAGACTTGATGCATAATCAAGACCCAGTAAAAAGTTCAGTCCATTTGAGCCACAATATAATTGCTAATAACCTGAAAATTTTAGTGTTCAAAGTACTTTTTTAAAAAAAAAAATAGATTTGTACAAACTTCTTTTTCCTTAGGCACTAGAATATCTTGAAAAATGTTCCATTTGAAGTTAATTTTTTCTACTTTCCAAGGTTCTAATGAAATTTTGCATAGGTTAGCCACGAACAGCATTTGGTAGAAAAGGCCCTTGATAACCTTTTCCACAGCCAGATATGCTCATGCAAATCTGTGAAAATCAAATGATGGAACGAATGCTTATGTTCACTTTCTACTCATAAAGGGTTGGAGGGTAGATGCCTGGAGATTCAATAAAGCAAAACTGAGTTCTAGACACAAAAGTCCAAGACATCTATTTTAAAGCAGAAATTAAGGTATTAAAAG
>NW_025797144.1:0-3578 GCF_021613505.1 Equus quagga | reverse complement strand
GTCTGTACTTGTTCATTAATTGCAACAAATCGCCGTAATAACATAAGATGGTAATAATAAGGGAAACTAGGTATAGGGAATATGGGCAATCTCTATTTTACTTTTGTAATCTTTCTGTAAATCTAAAATGCCTATAAAATAAAGACTTTAAGAATATGCCTGATTTCACACCTTCCTCCAATCACTGTAGTAACAGTTATCTCTTTTTAATCTATCTAAAATAGTCCAGGCAAATATAAACGGAGGAAAGTTTCCAATCTGGGGGGAAGTCAACTCTTCAGGAATCTGTTTCTACATGTCTTGTGAACAAGGGAAATGATTGCCATTTATTCCAGACTATATTTTCAAGGATCTTCATATAATGAACTATTTTATGAAGATAGAGATAGTGTCTGCCTCCTGAGAAAAATGGAGACACATTTACTACCAATTTTAAAGGATTTGTTTGGCCTAAATTCAGGATTCTTTTGTAATTCAGCCTACTGAGCAAGCAGGCTTCAATTTGGGCCCACAAACATTGCCTAGTGTGATGTCAGGGCAAAGGAACTGGCACAAGTCTGCTGATGCTTGTGCTGCTTGCTGGACCATAGGTAATATGTCTTTTTTCTCTGACCTGATAATCTCATGTCTTCTGTCAGCCTCCCTGAAACTGTGGCAATTTAACTTAACTTTCAAGTGGGACAAAATCTCAAACCATTCACAGTTCCTGACAATCTTTATATTTAAATATTAACATTGATCTGTTTTCATTTGTGAATAAATTAAACTCTATAATGTGTACGGGTTTTGTCTTCAATGATTTATTTTTGAATTTTCTGAACTTTCTTTTCTTCTCTTCTGCTTTCCATTTTAATTTTTTCTTCTTAATATAACAACCCAATTGATTGAACCACCTCTATGAAGTATTTTATATATGTATTACCATCATGTAATCATCGCAATAAACAGAGTGGTATTAGCTTCTTAAAAAACAATTTAAATATATATATTTTCCAATTCCTTACAGGTTGTTAAGTAGCTGTTGTTTCAGAACTTTTCTCCCCAATCTATTCCCATTGCTTCTGACACCCTGGTACCTTCCCAAGATACCCACACCTCTTTTTGATGCAACAACTAAAGAGTTCACATTTGCTCCAGCCCAAGATCAGGCAATGGCTTGAGGAACTACTGGCGTCTTGTGTCCATATATTCACATTTTTCAATAGTGATAGTTCAATAGAACATTACATCTGATAATATCCATAGTGTATTGACAGTGAATCTGAGGATCAGAAAGGATGGTAACTTACCCTAAGTGGCATTGCAAATAGATTCTGAAGCCAAGATCTAAATGCAGACTGGTTGAATCAAAAGACCTTTCTTTCGCTTCTATGTCATTTGCCTCTGTTATTCTAAGCAGGTATGCTCTCTTTTAAACTTTTAAATGATGGATGTTATTTGCTTTACTCATACCTGTATCTATATCTGTATTATAGTACATGATGCAAAATTCTCATTGGGAAGAAGTCCCTGTTTACAGCACAATACTGTAGGCTTAATGTACTATAAGTAGCAACAGATCCTGGGGTATGAAGCAAAAGAATGCAGGGTCTGAAGTCCTTCACATACCAGAAAACTTGTATTTTGTCTTCTATGAGTCATAGTACTTTTCCTACCTTAATTGGGTTCAGGAAACAAATACTTGGGCCAAATTATGACATTGCTGAGACTTGATGCATAATCAAGACCCAGTAAAAAGTTCAGTCCATTTGAGCCACAATATAATTGCTAATAACCTGAAAATTTTAGTGTTCAAAGTACTTTTTTAAAAAAAAAAATAGATTTGTACAAACTTCTTTTTCCTTAGGCACTAGAATATCTTGAAAAATGTTCCATTTGAAGTTAATTTTTTCAATTTTCAATGTACAGGTCTTTTACCCCTTTGGTTAAGTTTGTTCCTAGATATTTCATTCTTTTTGTTGGGATTATAAATGAGATTGCAGTCTTGATTGCTCTTTCTGCTAGTTCACTGTTAGTGTATAGAAATTCAACTTATTTTTAAAATTGATTTTGTACCCTGAAACCTTGCTGTATTTGTTTATTATTTCTAGTAGTTTTCTGGTGGATTACACTGGTCACAATGGTTATAATTACCTTTTTTATCCATTAAAAAAACTAAAATTGTTGGAGAGGATGTGGAGAAAAGGGAACCCTCATACATGGCTGGTGGGAATGCAAACTGGTGCAGCCACTCTGGAAAACAGTATAGAGATTTATCAAAAAATTAAAAATAGAAATACCATATGATCCAGCTATCCCACTACTGGGTATTTATCCAAAAAACTTGAAACCAATGATCTAAAGAGATTTATGCACTCCTATGTTCATTGCAGCATTATTCTCAATAGCCAAGATTTGGAAGCAACCCAAGTGCCCTTCTACAGATGAATGGATAAAGAAGATGTGGTGTATATGTATATATATATATATATATATACATATACACACACACAATGGAAAACTACTCAGCTATAAAAATAGATAAAATCATCCCATTTGCAATAACATAGATTGAACTTGAGGATAGGATGTTATTCGAAATAAGCCAGACAGAGAAAAACAAATACTGCACAATTTCACTTATATGTGGAAGATAACAAATACATGGATAAAGAGAACTGATTAGTGGTTACCAGAGGGGAAAGGGTTTAGGGGGTGGGCGAAAGAGGTAAAGGCGTACACATGTATGGTGATGGATAAAAATTAGACTAGTGGGGGTGAGCATGATGAAGTGTATTCAGAAATTGATAAATGGTAATGTACACCTGAAATTGCACAATGTTATAAACCATTATGATCTCAATAAAATTACTTGGAAAAAACCCAAAAAACAAAACAAAACAAAAAGCCACAGTCTAAGGAGACAAAACATTTCATAACAGGACTCAGATACAACACAGATGATAGAGTTCTCACAGAGTTTAAAATAATTATGATTAATATACTGAAGTGTCTAAGGAAAAACATAAAAAACACATTAGGACATAGTGGTGATGAAAGCAGACAGAAAAGGAAGTGTTTAAAATCAAAAACACTGCAACAAAAATAAAGGATACCTTTAACAGTCTCATCTATATACTAGACTCAAATGAAGAAAAATCAATGAACTTGAATACAGGTCAATGGAAACTTCGGAAGCTGAAATGTAATAAGAAAAAATAAAAAGAAAGAACAAAACAGAACAGAATACCCAAAAACCAGAGAATAATTTTGAATGGTGTAACATACGTGCAATCAAAAGAGATAAGAAGGGAGCAGAAGAAATATTTGAAGTAGTAATGACAGAGAACTCTCCAGATTTAATGGGAGACACACAAGCACACATCCATGAAGCTTAGGGATAATCTAGCAGGATAAATACCACAAATATTACACAAGACATATCATATTCAAACTGTGGAAAACCAATGACAAGGAGAAAATCTTGAAAGAAGTCAGAGGGAAAGAAAACCACCTGATCAACAGAGGAACAGGGTAAGAATTACTGTGAATTTCCTGCCAGAGACCATGGAAGCAACCAGAGAATGGACTGAATTATT
>NW_025797143.1:0-3351 GCF_021613505.1 Equus quagga | reverse complement strand
GGGGGCTCTCTTCAGCTGACCTAAGACTTGAAGCAGCTGACAGGGAAGGGCTACCTGCCTGTGGCATTCCCAGTAGCTGGGATAGTAAGGGCAAAGGGATGGTATGTCATAGCTTCCACCATTCCAGTAAAATATGATACAGTAGTAAAACAGAACAAAATAAACATCTCCACCTAAGAAGAGTGAACCTCCTACAGTTGACAGAAGTTTTCCTGTGCTGCCTGTAAGAGAGTGGGAGGAATATGAGAGCTGCCTGTTGTATAAATAGATATATTCTGGTCCTTACATTGTTGAAGGTTAATCTGCTCACCTCGGAGGCTCTGGAATTCCAGCATTTCATTGGGTAAGAGCTGTCTGCTATGATGTGAGGAGACTAAATATTCTTGTTTAGCTTGTTGTCCAGAGGGGGACCTGTAACTGGACCAGCCACTGCAGGAAAGCTTCCTGGAGTCTCACCTGAGTCATCACGGGGCAGAGGTAGACAAACATAAGTAGAGAAAGACTTCTTCCTGTTTCCTGATGTGTACTGTACTTTCTGATAACTGCCTCCTGGTGTAGACACTACTCTAAATATTTGCATCTCACCAGTCATTATGGTTGTTCTAAGCTTGTTCTCTAGTGGATCCAAAGGAAGGGCTTGTTAGAGCAGTATTCTGAGTCTTATATGTAAACAATAGCTTGTGGACTCATTCTTAACAAGCAGTTCTAGTTTTTTGTAAAATCTCTGGGTCATATTTTCCTGATAATATTTAAAGTTTCTACACTGTTTTCTGGTTTAGTGTTGCTATTGAAGTTGTAAGTGACTTGGTCCTGTTACCAAAATGCCCAGAGGACTTTTTTTTCTACTTTGAAGTCCAGTGTGACAATGAGTCGGCCGTTGTGAGTAGATTTTTTTCTAGAGATTTTGGTGCTGACTGAGGCATCTGCATCATCTTGGTTGCCCGAGTGTGGGAACCATACCATGTAGGGGATTGACAGAAGAAACAAGGTGAGTATAGTGGAGATGACTTAAAGTAACATGTTCTTTTCTTCTGCTGTTTTGCCTTTTGGTCTGCCTTGTAATGTTTTCGTGGTAGGCAGCCATGATGAATGGGTAAAAGGAACTGCTGTAAATAGGACTTTGGTAACGTGGTAGCGGATGTGGGAGAAGAAGCGTTCCATGATCATATATTAGGTCTTAGGCTTTTCTTGAGCGTATGCTTTGGGACTGTGAACTTTACACATGTTTATCAGTTACTCCTGTCCGTCTGTAGCTGGAACCAATGAGTAGAGTGGGCTGGAGTTGGGTACTTCCCTCGCAGGTCAGTTAGGCTCCAAGAATACACCCACAGCTCTGGTGTATGAGCTTCCCCAGAGGGCAGGCCCTGTGAAGAACAACAGAGTGCTCTGGCATACTTTAAATGGTTCCTCTTCCACTTTCCCTGCCAGGCAGAGGAGGGGATTTTTCTCAGATTCTTATTGTGGGAACCTAGTCAAGTTCCTATAGGTTAATCGCATGATATTGTGGGGGGTCCCTAAAGATGAGTTCCACTGGAGTTTTTAAATCTCAAATAAATCTGCACAGAACTTCCCCAAGTTAGTCAAATACAGTACAAGTTTTCCTCCCCTTTTGTATTTTTCCCCATGGATCCCTCTAGTGTCTCTGTGCTTGTAAGCAGAGACTCCCTGTGTTCACCTGTCTCTTTCCGACCTATGGGGCAGTAGTCTGCGTCTTCCCATCTCCTATGCATCCAGCAAGAACGGTTGATTTTTTTCAGTCTGTTTTGTGTTTTACTTGTTAGGATGGAGCAGCGACCTCCAAGCTCCATACATGCGGAACTAGAAACCAGAAGTCTCCTATTCCACCGTTTTGAATACCACCTGCTCACCTTCTACAGCCAAAACAGTCTGAGACCTGAGTGCCTCAGAGGAAATTAAACATGACATAGAAGGAATGTGAAGAATGGAAGATGCAATAGTTAGATCTTCTTTAAATCTGTTGATTTTTATGTATCACAAGCTATTCTGGGAAGAGCACTGTCTGCTTTACTGTTATAGGAGTAAACGTTCTTATTTTTTTCTGATGGGGGACCTAAGAGGAAGACCAGATTTTGTGGGAAAAGAGAAGGAGCTCTGCTTTGAGGCACGTCTGTACTGTGTGTAAAATTCATAATGGTGTCACATGAAGCAAGGTAGCTCTTTCTCTGAAGCAGGTTAGAATCACAGACATCATCACATGACGGGTGTGCATGGGATATGACTCTGCCTTATGGTCATAAGGACTTAGGGAGAAGTTCTCCTTCCCTGTTCCTGTTGGACAACAGGGTCTGAGGCATGAGGGCAACTCTGAGCTCTGCCCCTGGAGGGTGCAGAGGAGAGTCTTTGGTCCCAGTAAAGTGTTGGGAGAATGGAGGAAGCATCCTGGACTATGAGCTATGTCTGTTTTGCAGTTCCCTTTACTTTTGCCTGAGCTAGTGCTGCTCACCAGCCCTTGTGTAGAATCCTGGTCCTTATTTCCACTACTGGGGCCTCTTGGCGAGGACGTTAACCTACAGATGTTAGAACGGGGCCTCAAATGCAAGAGGAAACCTAGGATTGTGTTGCAGTCTGCCAAGTCCCCTGAAGAGGGTTGAAAACCCGCTTACATCCGAGGCAGGGTTTGAATCTTCAAGTTGTTTACCTCCCCTCCATGGGATCAGGAGTTATTAGCTGGTTTAATGGTTCCTGATCCCAGCTGTGCTTGAAATGAAGAAATTTTTGCCAATTACCTATATGCCTAAATTTCATGTGTTTCAGGTTTCAAGTAAGTGTTTGGAAATCTATCTAAATGGTTTGATGTCTAACTAGGAAACTTACTGGAAATGCAATGCAATCAGTATTTTGCCCTGGACATATTTGCGATTTTGTGAATTGGTGGTCTGTAGAGACAGCAAGAAGGAAGAGAGCACCCACAGTAACTATTAGAGCACACCCACAATTTCTGTAGCTGTCTAAGGAGCTGTTGCTTAAGTATAATACCCTAATCCAAAGTCATCTCAGAAGCAGATCATAAAACTGAAATTCATGTGTTTAAGTAGGCATACCAATACCAAATTGGTGGCTAATATTTTTTGTTGTCACCTTGCCCTTAATCAGAGAGGCCAACTGGACAGGTCTCAAGGGATAATAACTAATGTCTAAGCTAGATCTGGGATTTTCTGAGTTGCAACTCCTCAGTGAGAAAGGAGTTGTGAACTCAGAAGGCTAGTCATCCTACTCTGAGCTTGAGTTTTAGAGAAGAGACTTGTCAGATCCTTGCTCAACATTTATTCCCACATTCTCAGTGACACGTACCCCTGAGTTTGTTTTAGGACATTATCTGTTCCCCTGTTT
>NW_025797142.1:0-3351 GCF_021613505.1 Equus quagga | reverse complement strand
AAACAGGGGAACAGATAATGTCCTAAAACAAACTCAGGGGTACGTGTCACTGAGAATGTGGGAATAAATGTTGAGCAAGGATCTGACAAGTCTCTTCTCTAAAACTCAAGCTCAGAGTAGGATGACTAGCCTTCTGAGTTCACAACTCCTTTCTCACTGAGGAGTTGCAACTCAGAAAATCCCAGATCTAGCTTAGACATTAGTTATTATCCCTTGAGACCTGTCCAGTTGGCCTCTCTGATTAAGGGCAAGGTGACAACAAAAAATATTAGCCACCAATTTGGTATTGGTATGCCTACTTAAACACATGAATTTCAGTTTTATGATCTGCTTCTGAGATGACTTTGGATTAGGGTATTATACTTAAGCAACAGCTCCTTAGACAGCTACAGAAATTGTGGGTGTGCTCTAATAGTTACTGTGGGTGCTCTCTTCCTTCTTGCTGTCTCTACAGACCACCAATTCACAAAATCGCAAATATGTCCAGGGCAAAATACTGATTGCATTGCATTTCCAGTAAGTTTCCTAGTTAGACATCAAACCATTTAGATAGATTTCCAAACACTTACTTGAAACCTGAAACACATGAAATTTAGGCATATAGGTAATTGGCAAAAATTTCTTCATTTCAAGCACAGCTGGGATCAGGAACCATTAAACCAGCTAATAACTCCTGATCCCATGGAGGGGAGGTAAACAACTTGAAGATTCAAACCCTGCCTCGGATGTAAGCGGGTTTTCAACCCTCTTCAGGGGACTTGGCAGACTGCAACACAATCCTAGGTTTCCTCTTGCATTTGAGGCCCCGTTCTAACATCTGTAGGTTAACGTCCTCGCCAAGAGGCCCCAGTAGTGGAAATAAGGACCAGGATTCTACACAAGGGCTGGTGAGCAGCACTAGCTCAGGCAAAAGTAAAGGGAACTGCAAAACAGACATAGCTCATAGTCCAGGATGCTTCCTCCATTCTCCCAACACTTTACTGGGACCAAAGACTCTCCTCTGCACCCTCCAGGGGCAGAGCTCAGAGTTGCCCTCATGCCTCAGACCCTGTTGTCCAACAGGAACAGGGAAGGAGAACTTCTCCCTAAGTCCTTATGACCATAAGGCAGAGTCATATCCCATGCACACCCGTCATGTGATGATGTCTGTGATTCTAACCTGCTTCAGAGAAAGAGCTACCTTGCTTCATGTGACACCATTATGAATTTTACACACAGTACAGACGTGCCTCAAAGCAGAGCTCCTTCTCTTTTCCCACAAAATCTGGTCTTCCTCTTAGGTCCCCCATCAGAAAAAAATAAGAACGTTTACTCCTATAACAGTAAAGCAGACAGTGCTCTTCCCAGAATAGCTTGTGATACATAAAAATCAACAGATTTAAAGAAGATCTAACTATTGCATCTTCCATTCTTCACATTCCTTCTATGTCATGTTTAATTTCCTCTGAGGCACTCAGGTCTCAGACTGTTTTGGCTGTAGAAGGTGAGCAGGTGGTATTCAAAACGGTGGAATAGGAGACTTCTGGTTTCTAGTTCCGCATGTATGGAGCTTGGAGGTCGCTGCTCCATCCTAACAAGTAAAACACAAAACAGACTGAAAAAAATCAACCGTTCTTGCTGGATGCATAGGAGATGGGAAGACGCAGACTACTGCCCCATAGGTCGGAAAGAGACAGGTGAACACAGGGAGTCTCTGCTTACAAGCACAGAGACACTAGAGGGATCCATGGGGAAAAATACAAAAGGGGAGGAAAACTTGTACTGTATTTGACTAACTTGGGGAAGTTCTGTGCAGATTTATTTGAGATTTAAAAACTCCAGTGGAACTCATCTTTAGGGACCCCCCACAATATCATGCGATTAACCTATAGGAACTTGACTAGGTTCCCACAATAAGAATCTGAGAAAAATCCCCTCCTCTGCCTGGCAGGGAAAGTGGAAGAGGAACCATTTAAAGTATGCCAGAGCACTCTGTTGTTCTTCACAGGGCCTGCCCTCTGGGGAAGCTCATACACCAGAGCTGTGGGTGTATTCTTGGAGCCTAACTGACCTGCGAGGGAAGTACCCAACTCCAGCCCACTCTACTCATTGGTTCCAGCTACAGACGGACAGGAGTAACTGATAAACATGTGTAAAGTTCACAGTCCCAAAGCATACGCTCAAGAAAAGCCTAAGACCTAATATATGATCATGGAACGCTTCTTCTCCCACATCCGCTACCACGTTACCAAAGTCCTATTTACAGCAGTTCCTTTTACCCATTCATCATGGCTGCCTACCACGAAAACATTACAAGGCAGACCAAAAGGCAAAACAGCAGAAGAAAAGAACATGTTACTTTAAGTCATCTCCACTATACTCACCTTGTTTCTTCTGTCAATCCCCTACATGGTATGGTTCCCACACTCGGGCAACCAAGATGATGCAGATGCCTCAGTCAGCACCAAAATCTCTAGAAAAAAATCTACTCACAACGGCCGACTCATTGTCACACTGGACTTCAAAGTAGAAAAAAAAGTCCTCTGGGCATTTTGGTAACAGGACCAAGTCACTTACAACTTCAATAGCAACACTAAACCAGAAAACAGTGTAGAAACTTTAAATATTATCAGGAAAATATGACCCAGAGATTTTACAAAAAACTAGAACTGCTTGTTAAGAATGAGTCCACAAGCTATTGTTTACATATAAGACTCAGAATACTGCTCTAACAAGCCCTTCCTTTGGATCCACTAGAGAACAAGCTTAGAACAACCATAATGACTGGTGAGATGCAAATATTTAGAGTAGTGTCTACACCAGGAGGCAGTTATCAGAAAGTACAGTACACATCAGGAAACAGGAAGAAGTCTTTCTCTACTTATGTTTGTCTACCTCTGCCCCGTGATGACTCAGGTGAGACTCCAGGAAGCTTTCCTGCAGTGGCTGGTCCAGTTACAGGTCCCCCTCTGGACAACAAGCTAAACAAGAATATTTAGTCTCCTCACATCATAGCAGACAGCTCTTACCCAATGAAATGCTGGAATTCCAGAGCCTCCGAGGTGAGCAGATTAACCTTCAACAATGTAAGGACCAGAATATATCTATTTATACAACAGGCAGCTCTCATATTCCTCCCACTCTCTTACAGGCAGCACAGGAAAACTTCTGTCAACTGTAGGAGGTTCACTCTTCTTAGGTGGAGATGTTTATTTTGTTCTGTTTTACTACTGTATCATATTTTACTGGAATGGTGGAAGCTATGACATACCATCCCTTTGCCCTTACTATCCCAGCTACTGGGAATGCCACAGGCAGGTAGCCCTTCCCTGTCAGCTGCTTCAAGTCTTAGGTCAGCTGAAGAGAGCCCCC
>NW_025797141.1:0-3299 GCF_021613505.1 Equus quagga | reverse complement strand
GGGGGCTCTCTTCAGCTGACCTAAGACTTGAAGCAGCTGACAGGGAAAGGCTACCTGCCTGTGGCATTCCCAGTAGCAGGGATAGTAAGTCCTTCCTTCCTGAGAGGGGAAATGTGTGTGACATCATAGCTTCCACCATTCTGGTAAAACATTATACAGCAAAAAAAAAAAAAAAAAAAAAAAAGGAACAACATAAACATCTCCACCTAAGGGGAAAGAACCTCATACAGTTGACAGAAGTTTTCCTATAATGTCTTTAAGAAAGTGTGGAGGAATATGAGAATAGCCTGCTGCATGAATACAGATCCATTCTGGTCTTTATATTGTTGAAGTTTAGTCTGCCCACCTGAAAGGCTCTGGAATTCCAGCATCTCTTTGGGTAAGAGCCATGTACTACGATATGAGGGGATGAAATGTTCTAGCTTGGACCAGACAACAGGCTGTTAATTGCTCAGATAGGGATCCGTAACAGAAGCGGCCACTGTAACAAAGCTGCCTAGTCTCAGCGGGGCCATCACGGGGGAGATGTAGACACAAATTAGAACAGAAACACTTCCTGTTTCTTGATAGATGCTGTGCTTTCCCCTAACTGCTGCCTAGCCAAGATTCTAGTCTAAATATTCGCATCTCACGAGTCATTATGGTTACTCTAAGCTTGTTCTCTAGTGGATCCAAAGGAAGGGCTTGTTAGAGCAGTATTGAGTCTTATATGTTAATCATAGCTTGTGGACTTAGTCTTAAAAATCAGTCTGTTTTTTAAAAAATCTTTGGGTCGTATTTTCTTGATAATATTTAAAGCTTCTACACTGTCTTCTGGCTTAAGTTGCTATTGAAGTTATGAGTGACTTGGTCTTGTTACTGAAATGCCCAGAGGATTTTACTCTACTTTGAAGTTTAGTGTGCCAATGTGGTGGCCTTTATGAGTAGATTTTTCTCTGGAAATTTTGGTGCTAATTTAGGAATCAGTGTCATCTTGGTTCTGCCCAAGTATGGGAGCCATACCATGCATGGGGTTGATGAGAGAAGCAAGATGCGTATAAAGGAGCTGATATAAAAATTAGGGTTTTTCCTCTGTTTTTTTGCCTTTTGGTGTACCTTGTTAGTTTTTCTTGACATCCAGACACAATGTACGGGCAAAAGGAACTGCTGTAAATAGGAGTTGGGTAATGTGGTGAGGTGTGGGAGGGGAAGCATGGCATAATCATATGATTAGGTCTCAGGCTTTTTGTGAGCCTACCCTTGGGACTATGAACTTGAGCATGTTTATCAGTTGTTTTTCTCCCCTGTGAGTGAAACAAATGGCTAGAATGGGCTGGAGTGTTGGGTACTTCCCACCCGGGTCAGTTAGGCTCTGATAACACCCTGGCAGTTTAGGCTCTGGCACACTAGTTTCCCTAACAGCAGACCTTAAGAAGAAGAGAGTCCTCTGGCATATTCTAAATGATTCTTCTTCCTCTCTCTCTGCCAGAATCAGAGGGGGCTTTTTCTCAGATTCTTCTGTGGGAACCTAGTCGAGATCCTGGAGTTTAGTCTCATGATATTGTGGGGACTCCCTATAGCGAGTCCCACTGCACAGAACTTCCCCCAATTTGTCAAATATATCAGCGTTTTCTTCTCCTATGCCTGTTCCCTCTGTAGTTCCCCCAGAGCCTCTGTAAGTGGAGACTCCCTGTGTTCACCTGTCTGTCTCCCAGTCTAGGAGGCAGAGGTTTGCCCTGTGTCTTCTCTTCTCCTAAGCATCCAGAAAGAATGTATTTTTTTCCAGTCTGTTTAGTGTTTTACTTGTTAGGATGGAGCAGCAACCTCCAAGCTCCATACATGGGGAACTAGAAACCAGAAGTCTACTCTTCCATTTTTGAATACGACCTGCTCCCTCTCTACAACCAAAACAGTCTGAGATCTGGGTACCTCAGAAGAAATTAAACTTGGGTGTAGAAGGAATGTGAAGGAAAAAAGAAGCAATAGTGAGATCTCTCTCAAAACTTTTTTTATGTATCAGAAGCTGGGAAGAGCACTGTCTGCTATAACACGATAGGGCTAAAACTTGTCTATTCTGGTGGGGGACCTGAGAGGAAGGCCAGATTCAGTGGGGAAAAGGGAAGGGGCTCTGCTTTGAAGGCACATCCACATTATGTGTAAAATTCATAACGGTGTCACATGAAGCAAGGTAGCTCTTTCTCTGAAGCAGGTTCGAATCACAGACATCATCACATGATGGGTGTGCACGGGATATGACTCTGCCTTATGGTCATAAGGACTTAGGGAGAAGTTCTCCTTCCCTGTTCCTGTTGGACAACAGGGTCTGAGGCATGAGGGCAACTCTGAGCTCTGCCCCTGGAGGGTGCAGAGGAGAGTCTTTGGTCCCAGTAAAGTGTTGGGAGAATGGAGGAAGCATCCTGGACTATGAGCTATGTCTGTTTTGCAGTTCTCTTTACTTCTGCCTGAGCTAGTGCTGGTCACCACCCTGTGTAGAGTCCTAGCCCTATTTCTACTACTAGGGTGCTCTTGGTGTGGACATGGATCTACAGATATTGGAACAGGACCTAAAATGCAGGAAGGAATGTAGGATTGTGTTGCAGACTGCTGAGTTCCCTGAAGAGGGTTGAAAACCCACATACGTCTGAAGCAGGGTTTGGATATTCATGTCATTTGCCTCTATCCCATGGGATCAAGGGTTAGCTGGTTTAATGGTTCCTGATCCCAGCTGTACTTGGAATGAAGAAATTTTTGCCAATTACCTATATGCCTTAGTCCCATGTGCTACAGGTTTCAAGTTAGTGTTTATAAATCTTTCCAAGTGGTTTGATGTCTAACTAGGAAACCTTCTGGAAATGCAATGCAATCACTATTTTGCCCTGGATGTATTTGCAATTTTGTGAGTTGGTGGTCTGTTTGCAGACACAGCAAGAAGGAAGAGGGCACCTACAGTAACTATTGGAGCACACCTGCAATTTCCACAGCTGTCTAAGGAGCTGTTGCTTAAGTATAATACCCTAATCCAAAGTCATCTCAAACAGATCATAAAACTGAACTTCATGTGTTTAAGTAGGCATACCAATACCGAATTGGTAGCTAACATTTTTTGGTGTTGCCTTGCCCTTAATCAGAGAGGCCAACTTGACAGGTCTCAAGGGATAATAACTAATGTCTAAGCTATATCTGGGATTTTGAGTTGCAACTCCTCAGTGAGAAAGGAGTTGTGAACTCAGAAGGCTAGTCATCCTACTCTGAGCTTGAGTTTTAGAGAAGAGACTTGTCAGATCCTTGCTCAACATTTATTCCCACATTCTCAGCCACAC
>NW_025797140.1:0-3299 GCF_021613505.1 Equus quagga | reverse complement strand
GTGTGGCTGAGAATGTGGGAATAAATGTTGAGCAAGGATCTGACAAGTCTCTTCTCTAAAACTCAAGCTCAGAGTAGGATGACTAGCCTTCTGAGTTCACAACTCCTTTCTCACTGAGGAGTTGCAACTCAAAATCCCAGATATAGCTTAGACATTAGTTATTATCCCTTGAGACCTGTCAAGTTGGCCTCTCTGATTAAGGGCAAGGCAACACCAAAAAATGTTAGCTACCAATTCGGTATTGGTATGCCTACTTAAACACATGAAGTTCAGTTTTATGATCTGTTTGAGATGACTTTGGATTAGGGTATTATACTTAAGCAACAGCTCCTTAGACAGCTGTGGAAATTGCAGGTGTGCTCCAATAGTTACTGTAGGTGCCCTCTTCCTTCTTGCTGTGTCTGCAAACAGACCACCAACTCACAAAATTGCAAATACATCCAGGGCAAAATAGTGATTGCATTGCATTTCCAGAAGGTTTCCTAGTTAGACATCAAACCACTTGGAAAGATTTATAAACACTAACTTGAAACCTGTAGCACATGGGACTAAGGCATATAGGTAATTGGCAAAAATTTCTTCATTCCAAGTACAGCTGGGATCAGGAACCATTAAACCAGCTAACCCTTGATCCCATGGGATAGAGGCAAATGACATGAATATCCAAACCCTGCTTCAGACGTATGTGGGTTTTCAACCCTCTTCAGGGAACTCAGCAGTCTGCAACACAATCCTACATTCCTTCCTGCATTTTAGGTCCTGTTCCAATATCTGTAGATCCATGTCCACACCAAGAGCACCCTAGTAGTAGAAATAGGGCTAGGACTCTACACAGGGTGGTGACCAGCACTAGCTCAGGCAGAAGTAAAGAGAACTGCAAAACAGACATAGCTCATAGTCCAGGATGCTTCCTCCATTCTCCCAACACTTTACTGGGACCAAAGACTCTCCTCTGCACCCTCCAGGGGCAGAGCTCAGAGTTGCCCTCATGCCTCAGACCCTGTTGTCCAACAGGAACAGGGAAGGAGAACTTCTCCCTAAGTCCTTATGACCATAAGGCAGAGTCATATCCCGTGCACACCCATCATGTGATGATGTCTGTGATTCGAACCTGCTTCAGAGAAAGAGCTACCTTGCTTCATGTGACACCGTTATGAATTTTACACATAATGTGGATGTGCCTTCAAAGCAGAGCCCCTTCCCTTTTCCCCACTGAATCTGGCCTTCCTCTCAGGTCCCCCACCAGAATAGACAAGTTTTAGCCCTATCGTGTTATAGCAGACAGTGCTCTTCCCAGCTTCTGATACATAAAAAAAGTTTTGAGAGAGATCTCACTATTGCTTCTTTTTTCCTTCACATTCCTTCTACACCCAAGTTTAATTTCTTCTGAGGTACCCAGATCTCAGACTGTTTTGGTTGTAGAGAGGGAGCAGGTCGTATTCAAAAATGGAAGAGTAGACTTCTGGTTTCTAGTTCCCCATGTATGGAGCTTGGAGGTTGCTGCTCCATCCTAACAAGTAAAACACTAAACAGACTGGAAAAAAATACATTCTTTCTGGATGCTTAGGAGAAGAGAAGACACAGGGCAAACCTCTGCCTCCTAGACTGGGAGACAGACAGGTGAACACAGGGAGTCTCCACTTACAGAGGCTCTGGGGGAACTACAGAGGGAACAGGCATAGGAGAAGAAAACGCTGATATATTTGACAAATTGGGGGAAGTTCTGTGCAGTGGGACTCGCTATAGGGAGTCCCCACAATATCATGAGACTAAACTCCAGGATCTCGACTAGGTTCCCACAGAAGAATCTGAGAAAAAGCCCCCTCTGATTCTGGCAGAGAGAGAGGAAGAAGAATCATTTAGAATATGCCAGAGGACTCTCTTCTTCTTAAGGTCTGCTGTTAGGGAAACTAGTGTGCCAGAGCCTAAACTGCCAGGGTGTTATCAGAGCCTAACTGACCCGGGTGGGAAGTACCCAACACTCCAGCCCATTCTAGCCATTTGTTTCACTCACAGGGGAGAAAAACAACTGATAAACATGCTCAAGTTCATAGTCCCAAGGGTAGGCTCACAAAAAGCCTGAGACCTAATCATATGATTATGCCATGCTTCCCCTCCCACACCTCACCACATTACCCAACTCCTATTTACAGCAGTTCCTTTTGCCCGTACATTGTGTCTGGATGTCAAGAAAAACTAACAAGGTACACCAAAAGGCAAAAAAACAGAGGAAAAACCCTAATTTTTATATCAGCTCCTTTATACGCATCTTGCTTCTCTCATCAACCCCATGCATGGTATGGCTCCCATACTTGGGCAGAACCAAGATGACACTGATTCCTAAATTAGCACCAAAATTTCCAGAGAAAAATCTACTCATAAAGGCCACCACATTGGCACACTAAACTTCAAAGTAGAGTAAAATCCTCTGGGCATTTCAGTAACAAGACCAAGTCACTCATAACTTCAATAGCAACTTAAGCCAGAAGACAGTGTAGAAGCTTTAAATATTATCAAGAAAATACGACCCAAAGATTTTTTAAAAAACAGACTGATTTTTAAGACTAAGTCCACAAGCTATGATTAACATATAAGACTCAATACTGCTCTAACAAGCCCTTCCTTTGGATCCACTAGAGAACAAGCTTAGAGTAACCATAATGACTCGTGAGATGCGAATATTTAGACTAGAATCTTGGCTAGGCAGCAGTTAGGGGAAAGCACAGCATCTATCAAGAAACAGGAAGTGTTTCTGTTCTAATTTGTGTCTACATCTCCCCCGTGATGGCCCCGCTGAGACTAGGCAGCTTTGTTACAGTGGCCGCTTCTGTTACGGATCCCTATCTGAGCAATTAACAGCCTGTTGTCTGGTCCAAGCTAGAACATTTCATCCCCTCATATCGTAGTACATGGCTCTTACCCAAAGAGATGCTGGAATTCCAGAGCCTTTCAGGTGGGCAGACTAAACTTCAACAATATAAAGACCAGAATGGATCTGTATTCATGCAGCAGGCTATTCTCATATTCCTCCACACTTTCTTAAAGACATTATAGGAAAACTTCTGTCAACTGTATGAGGTTCTTTCCCCTTAGGTGGAGATGTTTATGTTGTTCCTTTTTTTTTTTTTTTTTTTTTTTTGCTGTATAATGTTTTACCAGAATGGTGGAAGCTATGATGTCACACACATTTCCCCTCTCAGGAAGGAAGGACTTACTATCCCTGCTACTGGGAATGCCACAGGCAGGTAGCCTTTCCCTGTCAGCTGCTTCAAGTCTTAGGTCAGCTGAAGAGAGCCCCC
>NW_025797139.1:0-1115 GCF_021613505.1 Equus quagga | reverse complement strand
TCTTCGACCCCAACACGCACGAGAACCTCACCTACATGCAGCTGCTGCGGCGCTGCGTGCGCGACCCGGACACGGGGCTCTACATGCTGCAGCTGGCCGACCGGGGCTCCGCCGTGCACCAGCTGAGCGAGGAGCTGCGCGCCGCCCTGCGCGACGCCCGCGTCACGCCCGGCCCGGGCGTCTTCCAGGGCCACAGTGTCTCCGTCTGGGAGCTCCTCTTCTACCGGGAGGTCCCCGAGAGCCGGCGGCAGGACCTGCTGCGCAGCTACCGGGCGGGCGCGCTGACCGCGCAGGAGGTGGGCGCCGCCCTCACCGCGCTGCTGGCCCGGGCCGAGGACGGGGGCCCGCGCCCGGCGCCCCCGGACCCTCGGGGGGCGCTGCGCGCCGCCACCATGGAGGTGAAGGCGGGCCGTCTGCGGGGGCCGGCGGTGCCCGTGTGGGACGTGCTGGCGTCCAGCTACGTGGGCGGCGCCACGCGGGAGCAGCTGCTGGCCCAGTTCGGCTCGGGGACGCTGGGCTTGCCCGCGCTGACCCGCAGGCTGACCACCATCATCGAGGAGGCCGAGGCGGCCCACGGGACCGAGCAGGCGCACGGGGACGCCGCCGCAGGCCCGGGAGAGCCGGGCGAGCCTGGGGAGCCGGGGCCGCCGGGGCGCCGTGACGGCGAGGCCGACGCCGAGGCCGCCCGTCGCCTCCAGGAGCAGGCCCTGCGCGCCGCCACCATGGAGGTGGGCGTCGGGCAGTTCCGGGGACAGCGGGTCTCCGTGTGGGACGTCCTCTTCTCCTCCTACCTGGGCCAGGCCCGCCGGGACGAGCTCCTGGCCCAGCACGCGGCCGGCGCCCTGGCCCTGCCCGCCCTGGTCGCCACCCTCAGCCAGCTCATCGAGGAGACGGAGGAGCGGCTGAGCAAGGTGTCCTTCCGGGGCCTGAGGCGCCAGGTGTCCGCGTCCGAGCTGCGCACGTCCGGGATCCTGGGCCCCGAGACCCTGCGGGACCTGGCCCAGGGCACGAAGACCCTGCAGGAGGTGACGGAGATGGACTCGGTCAAGCGCTACCTGGAGGGCACGAGCTGCATCGCGGGCGTGCTGGTGCCCGCCAAGGACCAGCCCGGGCGG
>NW_025797138.1:0-1495 GCF_021613505.1 Equus quagga | reverse complement strand
ACACCAAGGGCTTCTTCGACCCCAACACGCACGAGAACCTCACCTACCTGCAGCTGCTGGAGCGCTGCGTGCGCGACCCTGACACGGGGCTCTACATGCTGCAAATTGTTCAAAAAGGAGAAACCTACATGTATGTTGATGAAGCCACAAGGCAAGTTCTGCAATCCAAAACTACGACGATGCATGTGGGGAAGTTTGCTAATCAGATGGTCTCCTTCTGGGACCTGCTGTCCTCCCAGTATTTCACAGAGGAAAGGAAGCGAGAGCTTGTCCAGGAGTACAGAGCCCAAAAATTGAGCCTGGAGCAGTTGTTGGAGGTCCTTACCACGACAATCGAAGAAACAGAAAAGCAAAACCAAGTCATCAAGGTGGCAGCCATTGGTGGGGAGGTGACAGCTGCAGAGCTATTCAATTCTGGAATCATTGATAAAAAGACCCTGGACACCCTGCACAGGAGGCAAGGTGGGGGGCAGGACCTCAGCTGGCTAGAACACGTGAAGACCTATCTGGAAGGCAGTGGCTGCATTGCAGGGGTGACGGCACCTGCCACCCAGGAGGTGATGAGCTTCTATGAGGCCAGCAGGAGAGGACTCATCCCTGTGGGGTTTGCAACTCAGCTGCTGGAGGCACAGGCGGCCACAGGGTTCATGCTGGACCCCCTCAGCCACCAGAGGCTGTCTGTGGATGAGGCCGTGGTGGCCGGCCTGGTGGGGAAAGAGTTGCAGGAAAGGCTTCTGAATGCCGAGAAGGCCGCCAAAGGCTACGTGGACCCAGCCACGGGAGACACGATCTCGCTGTTCCAGGCCATGAAAAGGAAGTTAGTGAAACAGGAGGAGGCTCTCAGACTGCTGGAGGTGCAGGTAGCCACGGGGGGCGTCATCGACCCGCTGCACCACCACCGGCTCCCGCTGGACACAGCCTACAAACGAGGCTGTCTGCACCAGGACATGTACCCTCTCGTTTCAGATCAGAAGCACATGAATAAAAGGTTTGTGGATCCCAACACTCAAGAGAAGGTGACATATCAGGAGCTGCAGGAAAGGAGCCGCCAGGAAGAGGGGGCGGGCTGGGCTCTGTTCCCGGTGCTCACAGACAGAAAGGACGTGGAGTACATCGATGAGGCAACAAGGAGTGCCCTGGAGGCCAAGCGGGTGGAGGTCACAGTAGGAAGGTACAAGGGCCAGACGCCATCAGTGTGGGAGCTGCTGAACTCAGAATATGTGACAGAGGAGAAGAAACTCGAGTTAGTAAGTCAATACAAAAGAGATACAACACATGCACTAGAAAAAGTAGTCAAAATTATATTTGAAATCATTGACGAAAAGGAAAAGAGCAATAAACAACTATGGTTCAGAGGGATCAGAGGACAAATCACAGCCGCCGAGCTCTTCCGGTCGGCAATCATCAGCAAGGAGACGCTGGAGGAACTGGAGAAAGGAGGAGGCAGAGTGGAAGACATCGAGGAAAATGAAGCAGTAAAGCGCTACCTGGAGGG
>NW_025797137.1:0-1115 GCF_021613505.1 Equus quagga | reverse complement strand
CCGCCCGGGCTGGTCCTTGGCGGGCACCAGCACGCCCGCGATGCAGCTCGTGCCCTCCAGGTAGCGCTTGACCGAGTCCATCTCCGTCACCTCCTGCAGGGTCTTCGTGCCCTGGGCCAGGTCCCGCAGGGTCTCGGGGCCCAGGATCCCGGACGTGCGCAGCTCGGACGCGGACACCTGGCGCCTCAGGCCCCGGAAGGACACCTTGCTCAGCCGCTCCTCCGTCTCCTCGATGAGCTGGCTGAGGGTGGCGACCAGGGCGGGCAGGGCCAGGGCGCCGGCCGCGTGCTGGGCCAGGAGCTCGTCCCGGCGGGCCTGGCCCAGGTAGGAGGAGAAGAGGACGTCCCACACGGAGACCCGCTGTCCCCGGAACTGCCCGACGCCCACCTCCATGGTGGCGGCGCGCAGGGCCTGCTCCTGGAGGCGACGGGCGGCCTCGGCGTCGGCCTCGCCGTCACGGCGCCCCGGCGGCCCCGGCTCCCCAGGCTCGCCCGGCTCTCCCGGGCCTGCGGCGGCGTCCCCGTGCGCCTGCTCGGTCCCGTGGGCCGCCTCGGCCTCCTCGATGATGGTGGTCAGCCTGCGGGTCAGCGCGGGCAAGCCCAGCGTCCCCGAGCCGAACTGGGCCAGCAGCTGCTCCCGCGTGGCGCCGCCCACGTAGCTGGACGCCAGCACGTCCCACACGGGCACCGCCGGCCCCCGCAGACGGCCCGCCTTCACCTCCATGGTGGCGGCGCGCAGCGCCCCCCGAGGGTCCGGGGGCGCCGGGCGCGGGCCCCCGTCCTCGGCCCGGGCCAGCAGCGCGGTGAGGGCGGCGCCCACCTCCTGCGCGGTCAGCGCGCCCGCCCGGTAGCTGCGCAGCAGGTCCTGCCGCCGGCTCTCGGGGACCTCCCGGTAGAAGAGGAGCTCCCAGACGGAGACACTGTGGCCCTGGAAGACGCCCGGGCCGGGCGTGACGCGGGCGTCGCGCAGGGCGGCGCGCAGCTCCTCGCTCAGCTGGTGCACGGCGGAGCCCCGGTCGGCCAGCTGCAGCATGTAGAGCCCCGTGTCCGGGTCGCGCACGCAGCGCCGCAGCAGCTGCATGTAGGTGAGGTTCTCGTGCGTGTTGGGGTCGAAGA
>NW_025797136.1:0-1495 GCF_021613505.1 Equus quagga | reverse complement strand
CCCTCCAGGTAGCGCTTTACTGCTTCATTTTCCTCGATGTCTTCCACTCTGCCTCCTCCTTTCTCCAGTTCCTCCAGCGTCTCCTTGCTGATGATTGCCGACCGGAAGAGCTCGGCGGCTGTGATTTGTCCTCTGATCCCTCTGAACCATAGTTGTTTATTGCTCTTTTCCTTTTCGTCAATGATTTCAAATATAATTTTGACTACTTTTTCTAGTGCATGTGTTGTATCTCTTTTGTATTGACTTACTAACTCGAGTTTCTTCTCCTCTGTCACATATTCTGAGTTCAGCAGCTCCCACACTGATGGCGTCTGGCCCTTGTACCTTCCTACTGTGACCTCCACCCGCTTGGCCTCCAGGGCACTCCTTGTTGCCTCATCGATGTACTCCACGTCCTTTCTGTCTGTGAGCACCGGGAACAGAGCCCAGCCCGCCCCCTCTTCCTGGCGGCTCCTTTCCTGCAGCTCCTGATATGTCACCTTCTCTTGAGTGTTGGGATCCACAAACCTTTTATTCATGTGCTTCTGATCTGAAACGAGAGGGTACATGTCCTGGTGCAGACAGCCTCGTTTGTAGGCTGTGTCCAGCGGGAGCCGGTGGTGGTGCAGCGGGTCGATGACGCCCCCCGTGGCTACCTGCACCTCCAGCAGTCTGAGAGCCTCCTCCTGTTTCACTAACTTCCTTTTCATGGCCTGGAACAGCGAGATCGTGTCTCCCGTGGCTGGGTCCACGTAGCCTTTGGCGGCCTTCTCGGCATTCAGAAGCCTTTCCTGCAACTCTTTCCCCACCAGGCCGGCCACCACGGCCTCATCCACAGACAGCCTCTGGTGGCTGAGGGGGTCCAGCATGAACCCTGTGGCCGCCTGTGCCTCCAGCAGCTGAGTTGCAAACCCCACAGGGATGAGTCCTCTCCTGCTGGCCTCATAGAAGCTCATCACCTCCTGGGTGGCAGGTGCCGTCACCCCTGCAATGCAGCCACTGCCTTCCAGATAGGTCTTCACGTGTTCTAGCCAGCTGAGGTCCTGCCCCCCACCTTGCCTCCTGTGCAGGGTGTCCAGGGTCTTTTTATCAATGATTCCAGAATTGAATAGCTCTGCAGCTGTCACCTCCCCACCAATGGCTGCCACCTTGATGACTTGGTTTTGCTTTTCTGTTTCTTCGATTGTCGTGGTAAGGACCTCCAACAACTGCTCCAGGCTCAATTTTTGGGCTCTGTACTCCTGGACAAGCTCTCGCTTCCTTTCCTCTGTGAAATACTGGGAGGACAGCAGGTCCCAGAAGGAGACCATCTGATTAGCAAACTTCCCCACATGCATCGTCGTAGTTTTGGATTGCAGAACTTGCCTTGTGGCTTCATCAACATACATGTAGGTTTCTCCTTTTTGAACAATTTGCAGCATGTAGAGCCCCGTGTCAGGGTCGCGCACGCAGCGCTCCAGCAGCTGCAGGTAGGTGAGGTTCTCGTGCGTGTTGGGGTCGAAGAAGCCCTTGGTGT
>NW_025797135.1:0-5628 GCF_021613505.1 Equus quagga | reverse complement strand
GGGCTGTGGTTGTACGGAGAGCAGTCAGAAGGAGCCCACCAGGAAGGCGACACTGGAGCCAGTGCCCAGGAGGTGAGGGAGCAAGCCGGGGGGGACGTCTGGGAGAAGAGCAGGGCTAGGGGGGCAGAGCAGATGTGAGACCCCGAGGCGGGAGCGCCTGGCCTGTCCTGGGAGGAGCAAGAGGCCCGTGTGACAGGAGCAGAGGGAACACAGGAGAGAAGCGGAAACGAGATTGGGGGCAGGAGGGCCGAGCGCGCTGGGCCTTGTCGACTGTGTGAAGAGCTTCTGCGCAGAGCGAGGTGGGGAGACGCAGGCTCTGTGCATTGGCTTATGCTGTTCCCTTTAGCTAGGATGCCCTTCCAGCACCTCTGCACGTCCAAATCCAACCCATCCTTCAAGGACCATTCAGCCTGCTCTTGAAACCCCTAGTAGCCCCCATCACCACTTCCCCACGAGCCTCCCCACTGGAAATAAAATCTCCATTCGCAGCGCACCCGGAGCTCCACTCACACTTCTCTCCTCTCCTGCAGATGACGGCTGTGTGTATAAAGCGTCCTCCCGTCCCGATCTTTACAGAGTGCCCATAGTTACCACCAAGTTGTACAGAGCAACGAAGCCATCACGGTCCAGAGCTGTGCGCTAATGAAGGACCACTTACAAAATTCATCTCCAAAGTCCAGTCCTGCAGATGCACAGCAGCAGCCGTCACCCCCGTAACAGCCACCTCCACGTCCTCGCACGCCAGCGTCCCAGAGGGTGACACCAGAACCTCTGCCCACGTAGTGCAAGTAAAGAAAAACCAGTGGAAAGTGAAAAAGCACATCTTGCAAAAGCTTTTTGCAGCTTTTCATGAATTTCATGATGTTGGTGACAACAGCTCATGGAGCCATTGACGCGTGAAGCCATGGCAGCTAGACCAGTTAACGGCAGACTCCCTGACAGGTGCTTGCAAGAGAATTATTTGTGTATGAAAAAACAAGAGTCCTTTGGGGAAATTGATGAGCCCTGAAATATTTTGAAAAACTAAACTTCTGTTCAAACTGTAAACATTAAACTTGAGGTGCAGGGGGGTTATAGGAAAATGACACCCCTCCTCCAAGTCAATACTTCCTTCATTCTTTGTTCCAAGTATCGGTACATGGTTGCGATTATAGCATCAATCTTCTTAAATATAAGAAAATACACTTCCTTGAAAACTTTTCACTTGACTTTCGAAGTTAAAGTCTCAAACGCTTTTCTCTACTCTTTCTTTGAACTTTGGGATCCTCGTCTTCAGTAAATTCACCTGAAGTGACCATTTTTCTTGATTACCAAGGACCTCCGTGCTTGTCTTATATCTCATATTTGACCAAAAGACCTTAAGAACACAGGATGGACATTTTTCTTCAGCCTAGAACATAATAGATGCCAACTAATGTTAAATGAATGGACTACAAACCAGAGGCCTCCAGTCTGCTCTGTTCACTCAAGCTGGTGAGAGAGCAAAGACTCACACCCAAGATTTTCCGTCTTGTGGACAGAAGTGAACGCATGGCTCTGAGAAGGCTGGCTTCTCTGGCTGAGCCCCTCAAAACCACCAGGTAACACAAGATATGGAGGGTGGTTCAGCTCACTCGGAAAAGGATGAACTGTTTCATAAACGATGCCAGCACAACTGGTTTCTCATTCGCAAGAGAACTAAGTTAAAATTAAATGGATCCCCATCTCATGCCTTATATAAAGTTAAATGCTAGTGGATTATTGACTTATTGTAAAAAAAGAAAATTAAACATTTACCAGAAAATCAAAGATAATTAAATACAGTACAGAGGTTAGGGAGGACTTACAGATCAAGAGAGGGAATCCTGAACGTATAAGAGAAAGAAAGAGACATATCTGAGTATTAAAATTTTGCATATCACAAGATTACATAAAGAAAATCTACATACAAACTGTCAGTCTGTAAAATTATTTGTAAATAACAGATAAAGAATTCGTTTCCATAGTATACACAGTGCTCCTACAAATTAACTAGAAAAAGATTATAAAGAGACCATTCACCGAACAGCAAATCCCAACATTGAAAAAATGAGGAGGAAGGAAAGAGAGAGAGAGAAGAAAAACAGTAAAGAAAAGGGAAAGAAGCAAGGGGAAAAAAAGATGCTCGAATTCACCAGTAGTCAGGAAATTTCGTATTTAACTCTGAGTTATGCCTATACCCAGAAGACTGGCAAAAATTTTAAAGGGCTATAAATCCTTTTGCTGGCTGGGCTGTGGGGGAAACATACTCTCTTATAATCTAGTAGAAATGTGAAATATTACAGTCTTTTCTGAAGGTAATCTGGCAACATTTAGTAAAATTTAAAAGAAGAGGAAACACCCTATGTGTACACCCAGCTCTTGAGCCACTGGAAATCCATCCTATTTGCACCAATATGTGCAGAAACATTTCCTGTAGCATCGTCCAAACGGTGCGGAAGCAGAAGCAAAGCAAATTCCCATTGCTAGTGGCCAAGGACTTTCCACCCCGTGGAATCCTGCACAGACGTTGGAAGGAATTAGCTTGGATTTAGAGCTATACAAGTTGACTTGAAAGTGTTTCTACAAGGTACTGAGTGAGAAGAGCAAGATGCAGAAAGATGTGTCTTATATAATACCATTGCTGTAAACAATGACCCCCCTCTGAAAAGAAATGCCCTTTATACTTCTCTGTGTGTGTGTGTGTGTGTGCGTATGAGATGCACCTTGTAGGATTATGGGACTATATGAGAACAAAAACATGGAAGGATACACACTAGTTTTGTTTTGTTTTGTTTTAACACAGGTTATCTTTGGAGACAGAGATAGCAGATGTGGGGGGAAGGGAGGAGGAGAGGAAAACGTCCATAATAACAACATGCACCATAGGATCCCATTGTCGTGAATGGACATGCATGTCTATACATAAGGATGCTGACAAATAAGAAACAATCTGGACTCAAGGTGAGGAAGTGGAACCCAACTCATCATCTGCCTGAGACAAGGAGAAAGTCATAACGAGACGGGAATCTGAGCCAAGTCTCAAAGGATAAATGAGATTTTGACAAGCAAAGATGGCAGCAAGAGGGAAAGATGGAAAGAATTCCTGGCGAAGGAAATACTTTAAACAAAGGGTTTTGGGAAAGGAATCTGCTTTATTCGTTCTACAGATTTATTGAGAGCCTATGTGGTAGGCAAAATTCTAAGATGGCACCCAAGATTTCCACCCCCGAGTGTACACTTAGTCCTCCCTGAGTGTGTGTGGGACTTGTGTACGGGATGGGATTTCATTTTCGTGATTAGGTAATGTTATATGGCAAAGGTAAAGGGATTTTGCAGATGTAATTAAGGTCCCTAATCAGTTGACCCTGAATTAATCAAAAGGGAGATTATCCAGGTGGGCCTCACCTAATCAGGTGGGCCCTTTAAAAGAGAGTCCTGGACTTCCCTGAAGGGAGAGATTTGAAGCCAGAGAGATGCTTTCCTTCTGGCCTTGAAGGAGCAAGCTTCTGCGAGTTCTACAACTCCAAGAAGATTAGTTCTGCCAACCACTTGAGCTTACCTAGAGGACCCAGTGCCTCAGAGGAGACCCCAGTCCTGGCCAGCACTGTGCAGCCTTGGAGACCCTGAGCACAGGACCTGAGAGCTGGGATGTCTGCTTTCTTTGCGTATACTTTCTAAATATATATGTCATTTTACGGTTGCCTGCTGTTTCAGCAGGGAACGCTGATTTTCCATTAATGGTAATGATATAAAGCTACTCTTAAAAATCAGCCTTATTGGGGTATAATTTGCAAACAATAAAAGAAGTCACCCATTTTAAGTGAACAATTTGAGGAGTTTTGACAAGCGAATGCAGTCAGGTAACCACCACGACGATCACGATCACGATAGAGAACATTCCATCACCCCAAAAAGTTCCCTCTTGCCCCTTTACAGACAATTCTCCCCCCCACCACCAGCCCCCGGCAACCATTACTCCTGTCACTTTAGCCTTGAATTTCGCAGCATTGCGTGTAAACGGAATCATGCAGCACACGGCTTTCTGTGTCTGACTTCTTCACTTAGAAGCTGTTGATGGCCACCCGTGTTCTCTCAATTTGGGGCTATTACAAATAAAGCTGCTATGAATATTTGAGTGCCAGTCATTATGTGGACTTCTGTTTTCATTGCTTTTGAATAAATACTGAGGAGTGAGATCATTAGGTCAAATGATAAGTGTGTGTTTAGCTTTATAAGAAACGGTGAAACTGGGGCTGGCCCTGTGGCCGAGTGGTTAAGTTCGCGCGCTCCGCTGCAGGCGGCCCAGTGTTTCGTTGGTTTGAATCCTGGGCACTGACATGGCACTGCTCATCAAACCACGCTGAGGCAGCATCCCACATACCACAGCTAGAAGGACCCACAACGAAGAATATACAACTATGTACCGGGGGGCTTTGGGGAGAAAAAAGAAAAAAAAAATCTTTAAAACTATTTCTAAAAAGTGGCAGTGCCATTTGAATTACCACCAGTCGTGGAGGAGTGTTCAACGTGCTCCAAAGCTTTGCCAACACTTGGTCTTGTCAATCCTCATTTTAGCAACACCACTGGGTGTGTAGTGGTATCACATGGTAATTTTGCTTTGCATCAACAAAAACGTTGAGCATCTTTTCACGTGCTTAGTTGTCATTCATGTATCTTCTCTGGTGAAATGTCCGTTCAGATCTTTTGCCCTTTTTTATCGGGTTGTTTACCTTCTCAATACTGAGTTGGCCCCCATAATTTCTACCACTTGATGTGATTTCCATCATTATGTCACATTGGATAGCAAAAAGGATTTTATAGATATAAGTAAGATTATTAATCAGCTGACATTAAAATAAGGAGATTGCCCCAGATTATCCAGGTGGGCCCCACATAATCACATGAGCCCTTAAAAGCAGAAGAGGAAGTCAGAGAGATTCGAAACAAGAGGAGGACTTGACCTGCTGTTGCTGGCTTAAAGATGGAGAGGACCAGAGGCAAAGCACGGGAAGGAATGAGTTCTGCCTACAGCCAACGAACTTGAAAGAGGGCTCCTGAGTTTCAGCTGAGAATCACAGACCCCCTGACACCGAGATTTTAGCCCGTAAGACCTTTGGCAGAGAACCCAGCCACATCATGCTGGACTTCAGACTCACAAAGCTGTAAGAGAATAGATGGGTATTTTAAGCCATTAAATTAGCGGTAATTTGTTACGCAACAGAAAAGCAATATGCCATCTCTTTATTAAAAGTAAAAAAAAAAATACCCCACAAAAGTTAAATTAAGAGATCCATATGTTTCAAGAAAAATGTGAGTGCATTGTTTTTTGTGGAATTGAAGTATTTACCCTTGTATCTACTATGCAAACAAAATGCACTCAGGTCAAAAACTACAGCCCACCCACTGCCCTCACATCCACCTCCCACCTGGCCCTGGAGGCTCGTGAGTTTTCCAGTTCCAGAGTCTCTGGACACTGAGTTCTCCTTTTTGCAGCTCCCACAATGAGACCCAGAATCTTGAGGCCCTCCATTCAGGGCCAAGAGTCCTGCTCACACTTTCCAGATGACATCATCCCAGCAGAAGCCAAGTCTCTATTTGGAGGTGTTTTCTTCCCTTCTTTGTTGTGTT
>NW_025797134.1:0-5628 GCF_021613505.1 Equus quagga | reverse complement strand
AACACAACAAAGAAGGGAAGAAAACACCTCCAAATAGAGACTTGGCTTCTGCTGGGATGATGTCATCTGGAAAGTGTGAGCAGGACTCTTGGCCCTGAATGGAGGGCCTCAAGATTCTGGGTCTCATTGTGGGAGCTGCAAAAAGGAGAACTCAGTGTCCAGAGACTCTGGAACTGGAAAACTCACGAGCCTCCAGGGCCAGGTGGGAGGTGGATGTGAGGGCAGTGGGTGGGCTGTAGTTTTTGACCTGAGTGCATTTTGTTTGCATAGTAGATACAAGGGTAAATACTTCAATTCCACAAAAAACAATGCACTCACATTTTTCTTGAAACATATGGATCTCTTAATTTAACTTTTGTGGGGTATTTTTTTTTTTACTTTTAATAAAGAGATGGCATATTGCTTTTCTGTTGCGTAACAAATTACCGCTAATTTAATGGCTTAAAATACCCATCTATTCTCTTACAGCTTTGTGAGTCTGAAGTCCAGCATGATGTGGCTGGGTTCTCTGCCAAAGGTCTTACGGGCTAAAATCTCGGTGTCAGGGGGTCTGTGATTCTCAGCTGAAACTCAGGAGCCCTCTTTCAAGTTCGTTGGCTGTAGGCAGAACTCATTCCTTCCCGTGCTTTGCCTCTGGTCCTCTCCATCTTTAAGCCAGCAACAGCAGGTCAAGTCCTCCTCTTGTTTCGAATCTCTCTGACTTCCTCTTCTGCTTTTAAGGGCTCATGTGATTATGTGGGGCCCACCTGGATAATCTGGGGCAATCTCCTTATTTTAATGTCAGCTGATTAATAATCTTACTTATATCTATAAAATCCTTTTTGCTATCCAATGTGACATAATGATGGAAATCACATCAAGTGGTAGAAATTATGGGGGCCAACTCAGTATTGAGAAGGTAAACAACCCGATAAAAAAGGGCAAAAGATCTGAACGGACATTTCACCAGAGAAGATACATGAATGACAACTAAGCACGTGAAAAGATGCTCAACGTTTTTGTTGATGCAAAGCAAAATTACCATGTGATACCACTACACACCCAGTGGTGTTGCTAAAATGAGGATTGACAAGACCAAGTGTTGGCAAAGCTTTGGAGCACGTTGAACACTCCTCCACGACTGGTGGTAATTCAAATGGCACTGCCACTTTTTAGAAATAGTTTTAAAGATTTTTTTTTTCTTTTTTCTCCCCAAAGCCCCCCGGTACATAGTTGTATATTCTTCGTTGTGGGTCCTTCTAGCTGTGGTATGTGGGATGCTGCCTCAGCGTGGTTTGATGAGCAGTGCCATGTCAGTGCCCAGGATTCAAACCAACGAAACACTGGGCCGCCTGCAGCGGAGCGCGCGAACTTAACCACTCGGCCACAGGGCCAGCCCCAGTTTCACCGTTTCTTATAAAGCTAAACACACACTTATCATTTGACCTAATGATCTCACTCCTCAGTATTTATTCAAAAGCAATGAAAACAGAAGTCCACATAATGACTGGCACTCAAATATTCATAGCAGCTTTATTTGTAATAGCCCCAAATTGAGAGAACACGGGTGGCCATCAACAGCTTCTAAGTGAAGAAGTCAGACACAGAAAGCCGTGTGCTGCATGATTCCGTTTACACGCAATGCTGCGAAATTCAAGGCTAAAGTGACAGGAGTAATGGTTGCCGGGGGCTGGTGGTGGGGGGGAGAATTGTCTGTAAAGGGGCAAGAGGGAACTTTTTGGGGTGATGGAATGTTCTCTATCGTGATCGTGATCGTCGTGGTGGTTACCTGACTGCATTCGCTTGTCAAAACTCCTCAAATTGTTCACTTAAAATGGGTGACTTCTTTTATTGTTTGCAAATTATACCCCAATAAGGCTGATTTTTAAGAGTAGCTTTATATCATTACCATTAATGGAAAATCAGCGTTCCCTGCTGAAACAGCAGGCAACCGTAAAATGACATATATATTTAGAAAGTATACGCAAAGAAAGCAGACATCCCAGCTCTCAGGTCCTGTGCTCAGGGTCTCCAAGGCTGCACAGTGCTGGCCAGGACTGGGGTCTCCTCTGAGGCACTGGGTCCTCTAGGTAAGCTCAAGTGGTTGGCAGAACTAATCTTCTTGGAGTTGTAGAACTCGCAGAAGCTTGCTCCTTCAAGGCCAGAAGGAAAGCATCTCTCTGGCTTCAAATCTCTCCCTTCAGGGAAGTCCAGGACTCTCTTTTAAAGGGCCCACCTGATTAGGTGAGGCCCACCTGGATAATCTCCCTTTTGATTAATTCAGGGTCAACTGATTAGGGACCTTAATTACATCTGCAAAATCCCTTTACCTTTGCCATATAACATTACCTAATCACGAAAATGAAATCCCATCCCGTACACAAGTCCCACACACACTCAGGGAGGACTAAGTGTACACTCGGGGGTGGAAATCTTGGGTGCCATCTTAGAATTTTGCCTACCACATAGGCTCTCAATAAATCTGTAGAACGAATAAAGCAGATTCCTTTCCCAAAACCCTTTGTTTAAAGTATTTCCTTCGCCAGGAATTCTTTCCATCTTTCCCTCTTGCTGCCATCTTTGCTTGTCAAAATCTCATTTATCCTTTGAGACTTGGCTCAGATTCCCGTCTCGTTATGACTTTCTCCTTGTCTCAGGCAGATGATGAGTTGGGTTCCACTTCCTCACCTTGAGTCCAGATTGTTTCTTATTTGTCAGCATCCTTATGTATAGACATGCATGTCCATTCACGACAATGGGATCCTATGGTGCATGTTGTTATTATGGACGTTTTCCTCTCCTCCTCCCTTCCCCCCACATCTGCTATCTCTGTCTCCAAAGATAACCTGTGTTAAAACAAAACAAAACAAAACTAGTGTGTATCCTTCCATGTTTTTGTTCTCATATAGTCCCATAATCCTACAAGGTGCATCTCATACGCACACACACACACACACACAGAGAAGTATAAAGGGCATTTCTTTTCAGAGGGGGGTCATTGTTTACAGCAATGGTATTATATAAGACACATCTTTCTGCATCTTGCTCTTCTCACTCAGTACCTTGTAGAAACACTTTCAAGTCAACTTGTATAGCTCTAAATCCAAGCTAATTCCTTCCAACGTCTGTGCAGGATTCCACGGGGTGGAAAGTCCTTGGCCACTAGCAATGGGAATTTGCTTTGCTTCTGCTTCCGCACCGTTTGGACGATGCTACAGGAAATGTTTCTGCACATATTGGTGCAAATAGGATGGATTTCCAGTGGCTCAAGAGCTGGGTGTACACATAGGGTGTTTCCTCTTCTTTTAAATTTTACTAAATGTTGCCAGATTACCTTCAGAAAAGACTGTAATATTTCACATTTCTACTAGATTATAAGAGAGTATGTTTCCCCCACAGCCCAGCCAGCAAAAGGATTTATAGCCCTTTAAAATTTTTGCCAGTCTTCTGGGTATAGGCATAACTCAGAGTTAAATACGAAATTTCCTGACTACTGGTGAATTCGAGCATCTTTTTTTCCCCTTGCTTCTTTCCCTTTTCTTTACTGTTTTTCTTCTCTCTCTCTCTTTCCTTCCTCCTCATTTTTTCAATGTTGGGATTTGCTGTTCGGTGAATGGTCTCTTTATAATCTTTTTCTAGTTAATTTGTAGGAGCACTGTGTATACTATGGAAACGAATTCTTTATCTGTTATTTACAAATAATTTTACAGACTGACAGTTTGTATGTAGATTTTCTTTATGTAATCTTGTGATATGCAAAATTTTAATACTCAGATATGTCTCTTTCTTTCTCTTATACGTTCAGGATTCCCTCTCTTGATCTGTAAGTCCTCCCTAACCTCTGTACTGTATTTAATTATCTTTGATTTTCTGGTAAATGTTTAATTTTCTTTTTTTACAATAAGTCAATAATCCACTAGCATTTAACTTTATATAAGGCATGAGATGGGGATCCATTTAATTTTAACTTAGTTCTCTTGCGAATGAGAAACCAGTTGTGCTGGCATCGTTTATGAAACAGTTCATCCTTTTCCGAGTGAGCTGAACCACCCTCCATATCTTGTGTTACCTGGTGGTTTTGAGGGGCTCAGCCAGAGAAGCCAGCCTTCTCAGAGCCATGCGTTCACTTCTGTCCACAAGACGGAAAATCTTGGGTGTGAGTCTTTGCTCTCTCACCAGCTTGAGTGAACAGAGCAGACTGGAGGCCTCTGGTTTGTAGTCCATTCATTTAACATTAGTTGGCATCTATTATGTTCTAGGCTGAAGAAAAATGTCCATCCTGTGTTCTTAAGGTCTTTTGGTCAAATATGAGATATAAGACAAGCACGGAGGTCCTTGGTAATCAAGAAAAATGGTCACTTCAGGTGAATTTACTGAAGACGAGGATCCCAAAGTTCAAAGAAAGAGTAGAGAAAAGCGTTTGAGACTTTAACTTCGAAAGTCAAGTGAAAAGTTTTCAAGGAAGTGTATTTTCTTATATTTAAGAAGATTGATGCTATAATCGCAACCATGTACCGATACTTGGAACAAAGAATGAAGGAAGTATTGACTTGGAGGAGGGGTGTCATTTTCCTATAACCCCCCTGCACCTCAAGTTTAATGTTTACAGTTTGAACAGAAGTTTAGTTTTTCAAAATATTTCAGGGCTCATCAATTTCCCCAAAGGACTCTTGTTTTTTCATACACAAATAATTCTCTTGCAAGCACCTGTCAGGGAGTCTGCCGTTAACTGGTCTAGCTGCCATGGCTTCACGCGTCAATGGCTCCATGAGCTGTTGTCACCAACATCATGAAATTCATGAAAAGCTGCAAAAAGCTTTTGCAAGATGTGCTTTTTCACTTTCCACTGGTTTTTCTTTACTTGCACTACGTGGGCAGAGGTTCTGGTGTCACCCTCTGGGACGCTGGCGTGCGAGGACGTGGAGGTGGCTGTTACGGGGGTGACGGCTGCTGCTGTGCATCTGCAGGACTGGACTTTGGAGATGAATTTTGTAAGTGGTCCTTCATTAGCGCACAGCTCTGGACCGTGATGGCTTCGTTGCTCTGTACAACTTGGTGGTAACTATGGGCACTCTGTAAAGATCGGGACGGGAGGACGCTTTATACACACAGCCGTCATCTGCAGGAGAGGAGAGAAGTGTGAGTGGAGCTCCGGGTGCGCTGCGAATGGAGATTTTATTTCCAGTGGGGAGGCTCGTGGGGAAGTGGTGATGGGGGCTACTAGGGGTTTCAAGAGCAGGCTGAATGGTCCTTGAAGGATGGGTTGGATTTGGACGTGCAGAGGTGCTGGAAGGGCATCCTAGCTAAAGGGAACAGCATAAGCCAATGCACAGAGCCTGCGTCTCCCCACCTCGCTCTGCGCAGAAGCTCTTCACACAGTCGACAAGGCCCAGCGCGCTCGGCCCTCCTGCCCCCAATCTCGTTTCCGCTTCTCTCCTGTGTTCCCTCTGCTCCTGTCACACGGGCCTCTTGCTCCTCCCAGGACAGGCCAGGCGCTCCCGCCTCGGGGTCTCACATCTGCTCTGCCCCCCTAGCCCTGCTCTTCTCCCAGACGTCCCCCCCGGCTTGCTCCCTCACCTCCTGGGCACTGGCTCCAGTGTCGCCTTCCTGGTGGGCTCCTTCTGACTGCTCTCCGTACAACCACAGCCC
>NW_025797133.1:0-4264 GCF_021613505.1 Equus quagga | reverse complement strand
AGTGCCCAGGAGGTGAGGGAGCAAGCCGGGGGGACGTCTGGGAGAAGAGCAGGGCTGGGGGCGCAGAGCAGATATGAGACCCCGAGGCGGGAGTGCCTGGCCTGTCCTGGGAGGAGCAAGAGGCCCGTGTGACAGGAGCAGAGGGAGCACAGGAGACAAGTGGGAACAAGACTGGGGGCGGGGGGCGCCGAGTGCGCTGGGTTTTGTCGACTGTGTAAAGAGCTTCTGTGCAGAGCAAGGTGGGGAGACACGGGCTCTGTGCAGAGGAGAGGCACGATGCGACGTCCATTTAACAGGCTCGATCAGGCCTTGTGTGGAGAACACACTGAAGGGGGCAAGAGCCGACCAGGGAGACCAGCGAGGACTCTATTATGACAATCCTCCAAGAGATGACAGCCAGGGACCTCGGGGGAGCAAGGCAGGTGGGCCAAGCGATGGGATTCTGATCCACGTGGACAGGTGCACTGAGAGAGCACACGGCAGGTGTGAGAGGAGGAGAGGAGCTGGAGGAGTCAGCCTGAGCCCCCGGGAAGGGGGCACTGTCATTCCTGAGAGGGGACTACAGGAGTGGGGAGGTGCAAGGAACCCAATGGCTGTAAGATGTGGCGAGCTCAGGAACGTGGCTGAATGTGTGAATCTGGGCATCACCTAAGAGGTGTGGGCTCCACGGAGAAATAAATATCTTCAAATAAAAATAAAAGGCTACTCCTGACGTCTCAGACAAATCGGATCAAAATCCCCAAAATATGACAAATGATACGTTTTGCCGCCCTTGGACGCCCTCGATCTGAGGAAACGCATGGCTTCACAATGGAAACTAAGAAGCCGATGGAGCTGGTGCTATTAGAGCCGGGCCACGGTCATCCCCACCACGTGCTCCACACCAGCTCGCTTCTCCTTGTTCCCGCCTCGAGTGGGGTCTCCAGAAGCAGAGACCGAAGTGGAATTTTCAGTTCAAGGTGTTTTGGGGGATCAATACTTGTGAAGGAAGTGGGAGAAGAAGGCAAGGCACGACAAGCTGATCTGTGACGCAGGCTGACAAAGCCACGGCAAACCCAGCGGGGAGCTCTGGATCACATGCTGCTCGTACGGGTCGAGGCCAAATGTCCAGGCCTTTATACCCCTGCCTCGCTCAGTGACCAGGAGCGGGGTCTCCAGGAAAGGCATGACCATGCACAAGAGGCCTCTCTGCAGCTCAGACAGACCCTGCAGGAGCCATCTTACACATAAAAATTTTGAAGAAAATCTAGGATATTGCAGTTACAATCTAGAGAAGTTAGGGAGACTTTACAAACCAAGATGGATAATCCTGAAACTATCAAAGAATAAAACAGACATATTGAAAACATAAAAATTTGGAATTTTTGTACATAAAATGATTACCTAAAGAAAATCCTTCTATTCATCTGTAAAAGTATTTGTAGGTCAATAATAAACAAAGAGTCCATTTCTGTCCTATACAAAGAACTCTTACAAATTGACACGAAGAAGAGGCAATGGCTTATAAATTAACAGCTCACAGAAAAGCATATGTCAGCTCTCAAATTGATGGAAACCCATCCCATAGAAATAAATGTACTTATACTTTGTACCACTACACGCAAGGATGTCACTGCAGCATTGTCCTCAGTGGCCCAGAACCAGAAACAAAATTCCCCATACTAGTGGAATGGCTGAATGCTTTTCAAGTATATCCACTGTGGAATATTCCACAGCTGTTGTAAAGAACAACTTTAATTTAGAGCTGTACAAAATGACTTGAAGGTATTTCTACAAGGAATTGAGTGATAACATCAAGATGCAGAAAAATGTTAGCTATGGGTTTATCAATTCTGTTGGTATTTTTAAAGAACTGACTTTTAGCTTTGTTAATTTTATCTGTTGACTTCTGTTTTCTATTTCATTAACCTCAGTTCTTAATTCTACTTGTCTGGTGTTTACTTTGATCTTTTTTTTCTAGTGTCTTCCAGCAAAATCTTCAGTCGTTGATTTTTGATCTTTCTTCTTTTTTAATAGATGCATTTTAAAGCTATAAATTTTCCTCTTTGCACTGCTTTGGCTGCATCTCCAAATGACAGTGAAATGATTTTCGCTATCATTTAGCAACATTTCCTTTTAAATTAAATTTATTTGGAAAAACTACTGAAGCTATTTAGAATAAAATATAAAGTAAATAATAATTCAGTTGGTACACAAATGCGTCCAAAATTATGAAGGAGAAACAGAAGTTACTGAGGTTTGGGACACAATATTGTAACATTAATTTGAAAAAAGTTTTTGCTTCAAAATTTGTTAAAGAGTCAAAAAACAAGTAATCTCCATCCCTCAGGAGTAAAACTGAAAGCTAGCTGAGAATCCCAGTTGAGATATTAGGATTTTGTTTGTTGTTTTACTCTGAAGTGGCCACCTTCTTCTCCGCTTGCAGTGGCGAGCTGTCCCTCGTCATCCGTGCGCCCTTCTTCCTTCAGTAAGAGCCCCTGGTTAGCGGGCACACGGCAGCTCAGAATTAGGACTACAGTGTCCAGCTCCCTTACAGTGATTCAGGGGGGGGGGTGAGTGAGTGCCGCCCAGTGGAATGTGAATACAGGGGACAGATGCCCCTGCCAGGCTGAGCCCACGGAGGGAAGGCTGTGCCTACTTGTCCTTTGCCCTCTTCTCATTGTTGAAATGCATCTGGTGTGGGGCATCTGGACCAAGTGGAATAAAGCCAATGGCCTAGGTGTGGTGGAGCAAAAAGAGGGAGGGAGCCTGGGCCCCTGACAGCTTCATGGGCCAGAACTGCCATCCCCAGCTCAGCTGTTGACATGAATGAGAAGTAAACTCCTGTCTTGTGGAAACCACCGTCTCTATCATAGCAGCCAGAGCCAACGCCTAACTCATTCAGAGCCCACAGACACGGGATGAAGACCCACAGGTCCTCATGTGGGCTGTTGAGACTCGGCCTGTCAGCACGTTTCCCACATAAATCCAAATTAGAGAAGGATAAATAAGTAGGTTTTAGATGCTTTACACAGAACCCATGGGGCAGAAACAGAAGGTTGCTGATTTTATGGGTGGAAAAATGGAGTCCTAGACAGACAAAATGAATCATTCACCAAAGTTAGAAGCAAATTTTGCTACTAAAGTGTGCAGATTACCAGTCCACCCCAGGTGGCAAGGGACAGACCACAGGCCACATCCAGCCAGGAGAGGTGTCGTGACCAGCCCACAACTCGTTGGTCTGTACAGTTGGTTTTCAACACTAAAATGAGATGATTCCACAATGTATATGTAATTAAATCATCACATCGTACACTTTAAACATCTTACAATTTTAGTTGTCAATTGTATCTCAATAAAACTGAAAAAAAAGATTTCACATAAAAATTTAGATTTCTCATAAAAATCTAGATTTCTAGCTTCCTCTGAAAAATCAGAGACATGGCCAACTGGATGTACCTTCCATCGGGCAACTCATGACCTGAGCAAGTCACGGCTGCCCTCACTGGCTGGGCCGTGAAGCTGAACTTGCCACAGTCCGTAACACTCCTTGTTGCCTCTGAAAGTCAGCAATATTTATTATCTCACAGACTGCTGGGCTTTTTTTCCATCATAAAAACAAATCCCTGAGGGCCAGCCGGGTGGCACAGCACTTATGTGCACACGTTCTGCTTTGGCAGCCCCGGGTTTGTGGGTTCGGATCCCGGGTGCTGACATAGTACCTACTGCTTGGCAAGCCATGCCATGGTAGGCGTCCCGCATATAAAATAGAGGAGGATGGGCATGGATGTTAGCTCAAGGCCAGTCTTCCTCAGCAAAAAAGAGGAGTGGCAGCAGATGTTATCTCAGGGCTAATCTTCCTCAAAAAGAAAAAAACCAGACAAACAAACAAATCCCTCTACCCATCTCTGTACTAAAAACAACAGAAGAAAAGATCAAGAAGCCATGCCTTTCAAGAAAAAATGAGAGTGCTTATTTCTTTATGGAAATGAATTCCCTATGTATTTGCTATGCAAACAAAATATAATTGTGTTGAAAAAAATACACCCCATCTGCTTCCCCCACAGACACCTCCTACCTGGCCTGTGTAGGCATGTGAGTTACAATCCCATTCCTACAATCTCTGGGTACAACCACCGGTCTCACCACAGCTCCCACAGCCAGAGCAGGGCTCCCCAGCCCGTCACTCAGGGCCAAGAGTCCTGCTCACACTTTCCAGATGACATCATCCCAGAGGGAGCCAAGTCTCTATTTGGAGGTGTTTTCTTCCCTTCTTTGTTGTGTT
>NW_025797132.1:0-4264 GCF_021613505.1 Equus quagga | reverse complement strand
AACACAACAAAGAAGGGAAGAAAACACCTCCAAATAGAGACTTGGCTCCCTCTGGGATGATGTCATCTGGAAAGTGTGAGCAGGACTCTTGGCCCTGAGTGACGGGCTGGGGAGCCCTGCTCTGGCTGTGGGAGCTGTGGTGAGACCGGTGGTTGTACCCAGAGATTGTAGGAATGGGATTGTAACTCACATGCCTACACAGGCCAGGTAGGAGGTGTCTGTGGGGGAAGCAGATGGGGTGTATTTTTTTCAACACAATTATATTTTGTTTGCATAGCAAATACATAGGGAATTCATTTCCATAAAGAAATAAGCACTCTCATTTTTTCTTGAAAGGCATGGCTTCTTGATCTTTTCTTCTGTTGTTTTTAGTACAGAGATGGGTAGAGGGATTTGTTTGTTTGTCTGGTTTTTTTCTTTTTGAGGAAGATTAGCCCTGAGATAACATCTGCTGCCACTCCTCTTTTTTGCTGAGGAAGACTGGCCTTGAGCTAACATCCATGCCCATCCTCCTCTATTTTATATGCGGGACGCCTACCATGGCATGGCTTGCCAAGCAGTAGGTACTATGTCAGCACCCGGGATCCGAACCCACAAACCCGGGGCTGCCAAAGCAGAACGTGTGCACATAAGTGCTGTGCCACCCGGCTGGCCCTCAGGGATTTGTTTTTATGATGGAAAAAAAGCCCAGCAGTCTGTGAGATAATAAATATTGCTGACTTTCAGAGGCAACAAGGAGTGTTACGGACTGTGGCAAGTTCAGCTTCACGGCCCAGCCAGTGAGGGCAGCCGTGACTTGCTCAGGTCATGAGTTGCCCGATGGAAGGTACATCCAGTTGGCCATGTCTCTGATTTTTCAGAGGAAGCTAGAAATCTAGATTTTTATGAGAAATCTAAATTTTTATGTGAAATCTTTTTTTTCAGTTTTATTGAGATACAATTGACAACTAAAATTGTAAGATGTTTAAAGTGTACGATGTGATGATTTAATTACATATACATTGTGGAATCATCTCATTTTAGTGTTGAAAACCAACTGTACAGACCAACGAGTTGTGGGCTGGTCACGACACCTCTCCTGGCTGGATGTGGCCTGTGGTCTGTCCCTTGCCACCTGGGGTGGACTGGTAATCTGCACACTTTAGTAGCAAAATTTGCTTCTAACTTTGGTGAATGATTCATTTTGTCTGTCTAGGACTCCATTTTTCCACCCATAAAATCAGCAACCTTCTGTTTCTGCCCCATGGGTTCTGTGTAAAGCATCTAAAACCTACTTATTTATCCTTCTCTAATTTGGATTTATGTGGGAAACGTGCTGACAGGCCGAGTCTCAACAGCCCACATGAGGACCTGTGGGTCTTCATCCCGTGTCTGTGGGCTCTGAATGAGTTAGGCGTTGGCTCTGGCTGCTATGATAGAGACGGTGGTTTCCACAAGACAGGAGTTTACTTCTCATTCATGTCAACAGCTGAGCTGGGGATGGCAGTTCTGGCCCATGAAGCTGTCAGGGGCCCAGGCTCCCTCCCTCTTTTTGCTCCACCACACCTAGGCCATTGGCTTTATTCCACTTGGTCCAGATGCCCCACACCAGATGCATTTCAACAATGAGAAGAGGGCAAAGGACAAGTAGGCACAGCCTTCCCTCCGTGGGCTCAGCCTGGCAGGGGCATCTGTCCCCTGTATTCACATTCCACTGGGCGGCACTCACTCACCCCCCCCCCTGAATCACTGTAAGGGAGCTGGACACTGTAGTCCTAATTCTGAGCTGCCGTGTGCCCGCTAACCAGGGGCTCTTACTGAAGGAAGAAGGGCGCACGGATGACGAGGGACAGCTCGCCACTGCAAGCGGAGAAGAAGGTGGCCACTTCAGAGTAAAACAACAAACAAAATCCTAATATCTCAACTGGGATTCTCAGCTAGCTTTCAGTTTTACTCCTGAGGGATGGAGATTACTTGTTTTTTGACTCTTTAACAAATTTTGAAGCAAAAACTTTTTTCAAATTAATGTTACAATATTGTGTCCCAAACCTCAGTAACTTCTGTTTCTCCTTCATAATTTTGGACGCATTTGTGTACCAACTGAATTATTATTTACTTTATATTTTATTCTAAATAGCTTCAGTAGTTTTTCCAAATAAATTTAATTTAAAAGGAAATGTTGCTAAATGATAGCGAAAATCATTTCACTGTCATTTGGAGATGCAGCCAAAGCAGTGCAAAGAGGAAAATTTATAGCTTTAAAATGCATCTATTAAAAAAGAAGAAAGATCAAAAATCAACGACTGAAGATTTTGCTGGAAGACACTAGAAAAAAAAGATCAAAGTAAACACCAGACAAGTAGAATTAAGAACTGAGGTTAATGAAATAGAAAACAGAAGTCAACAGATAAAATTAACAAAGCTAAAAGTCAGTTCTTTAAAAATACCAACAGAATTGATAAACCCATAGCTAACATTTTTCTGCATCTTGATGTTATCACTCAATTCCTTGTAGAAATACCTTCAAGTCATTTTGTACAGCTCTAAATTAAAGTTGTTCTTTACAACAGCTGTGGAATATTCCACAGTGGATATACTTGAAAAGCATTCAGCCATTCCACTAGTATGGGGAATTTTGTTTCTGGTTCTGGGCCACTGAGGACAATGCTGCAGTGACATCCTTGCGTGTAGTGGTACAAAGTATAAGTACATTTATTTCTATGGGATGGGTTTCCATCAATTTGAGAGCTGACATATGCTTTTCTGTGAGCTGTTAATTTATAAGCCATTGCCTCTTCTTCGTGTCAATTTGTAAGAGTTCTTTGTATAGGACAGAAATGGACTCTTTGTTTATTATTGACCTACAAATACTTTTACAGATGAATAGAAGGATTTTCTTTAGGTAATCATTTTATGTACAAAAATTCCAAATTTTTATGTTTTCAATATGTCTGTTTTATTCTTTGATAGTTTCAGGATTATCCATCTTGGTTTGTAAAGTCTCCCTAACTTCTCTAGATTGTAACTGCAATATCCTAGATTTTCTTCAAAATTTTTATGTGTAAGATGGCTCCTGCAGGGTCTGTCTGAGCTGCAGAGAGGCCTCTTGTGCATGGTCATGCCTTTCCTGGAGACCCCGCTCCTGGTCACTGAGCGAGGCAGGGGTATAAAGGCCTGGACATTTGGCCTCGACCCGTACGAGCAGCATGTGATCCAGAGCTCCCCGCTGGGTTTGCCGTGGCTTTGTCAGCCTGCGTCACAGATCAGCTTGTCGTGCCTTGCCTTCTTCTCCCACTTCCTTCACAAGTATTGATCCCCCAAAACACCTTGAACTGAAAATTCCACTTCGGTCTCTGCTTCTGGAGACCCCACTCGAGGCGGGAACAAGGAGAAGCGAGCTGGTGTGGAGCACGTGGTGGGGATGACCGTGGCCCGGCTCTAATAGCACCAGCTCCATCGGCTTCTTAGTTTCCATTGTGAAGCCATGCGTTTCCTCAGATCGAGGGCGTCCAAGGGCGGCAAAACGTATCATTTGTCATATTTTGGGGATTTTGATCCGATTTGTCTGAGACGTCAGGAGTAGCCTTTTATTTTTATTTGAAGATATTTATTTCTCCGTGGAGCCCACACCTCTTAGGTGATGCCCAGATTCACACATTCAGCCACGTTCCTGAGCTCGCCACATCTTACAGCCATTGGGTTCCTTGCACCTCCCCACTCCTGTAGTCCCCTCTCAGGAATGACAGTGCCCCCTTCCCGGGGGCTCAGGCTGACTCCTCCAGCTCCTCTCCTCCTCTCACACCTGCCGTGTGCTCTCTCAGTGCACCTGTCCACGTGGATCAGAATCCCATCGCTTGGCCCACCTGCCTTGCTCCCCCGAGGTCCCTGGCTGTCATCTCTTGGAGGATTGTCATAATAGAGTCCTCGCTGGTCTCCCTGGTCGGCTCTTGCCCCCTTCAGTGTGTTCTCCACACAAGGCCTGATCGAGCCTGTTAAATGGACGTCGCATCGTGCCTCTCCTCTGCACAGAGCCCGTGTCTCCCCACCTTGCTCTGCACAGAAGCTCTTTACACAGTCGACAAAACCCAGCGCACTCGGCGCCCCCCGCCCCCAGTCTTGTTCCCACTTGTCTCCTGTGCTCCCTCTGCTCCTGTCACACGGGCCTCTTGCTCCTCCCAGGACAGGCCAGGCACTCCCGCCTCGGGGTCTCATATCTGCTCTGCGCCCCCAGCCCTGCTCTTCTCCCAGACGTCCCCCCGGCTTGCTCCCTCACCTCCTGGGCACT